>NC_037686.1:26318212-26618212 GCF_003255815.1 Theropithecus gelada | reverse complement strand
AAAAACCCTTCTAGACATTGTCTTAGGCAAGGATTTCACGACCAAGAACCCAAAAGCAAATGCAATAAAAACAAAGATAAGTGGGACTTTAATAAACTAAAGAGCTTTTGCATGGCAAAAGGAACAGTTAGCAGAGTAAACAGCCCACAGAGTGGGAAAAAAAACTTCACAATATATACGTCTGACAAAGGTCTAATATCCAGAATCTGCAGTGAACTCAAACAAATCAACAAGAAAAAAACAAAAAATCCCCTCAAAAAGTGGGCTAAGGACATGAATAGAAAATTATCAAAAGAAGATATACAAATGGTCAACAAACATATGTAAAAATGCTTAACATTACTGATGATCAGAGAAACGCAAATCAAAACCAAAACGTGATACCACCTTACTTCTGCAAGAATGGCCATAATAAAAAAATAAAAAGAAAAGAAGATTATGGTATGGATGCAGTGAAGAGGGAACACTGCTGATGGGAATGTAAACTAGTACAACCACTATGGAAAACAGTGTGGACATTCCTTAAAGGACTAAAAGTACAACTACCATTTGATCCAGCAATCCCACTACTGGGTATCCAACCAGAGGAAAAAAGTCATTATACAAAAAATAATAATAATAATACTTGCACATGCATGTTTATAGCAGCACAATTTACAATTGCAAAAATGTGGAACCAATCCAAATGTCCATCAATCAATGAGTGGATAAAGAAACCGTAGTATGTATATATGTATGTGTGTGTGTGTATGTATTTATACATATACACACAATGGAATACTACTCAGCCATAAAAGTGAATGAATTAACGGCATTCACAGTAATCTGGATGGGATTAGAGACTACTATTCTAAGTCAAGTAACTCTGGAATAGAAAACCAAACATCATATGTTCTCACTCATAAGTGAGACCTAAGCTATGAGGATGCAAAGGCATAAGAATGACACGATGGACTTTGGGGACTCATCAGGAAAGGGTGGGAAGAGGGTGAGGGATAAAAGACTACAAATTGGGTTCAGGTGATGGGTGCCCCAAAATCACTACTAAAGAACTTACTCATGTAACAAAATGCCATCTGTTCCCCAAAAACCTATGGAAATAAAAAATTAAAAATGAATTCTGTAAATGGACTCAATATTCCATTATCAGACTGAATAAAAAACCAAGACCAAACTACATGCTGTTCATAAAAAAATATGCTTTAAATATAAAAACACATATTGATTGAAAGTTTAAAAATGGTAAAAGATATACCATAAAAATATTTGTGTGCCTATGTAAGACACATTAGATATGTTAGACTTCAAGACAAACTATTAATATATTATCAGATAAAGAGAGATATTTCATGGTGATAAAGGGTCAATTCATCAAGAAGATATAAAACTAAAAATACATATAGGGCTTCCAAATACATAAAGCTAAAATGAACAAAATTAAAGAGAGAATAGACAAACCATAACCATTATTTAAAGGCAAGCAGAAATCCTTTAGAGGCCCTTTATTTCAACACACATACACAAACACTATTACTGACCCACAATAAACTGGGGTGGGATGTGTTTTGAGAGCGAAGTTTCTGGGACCTTTCAAGGCAAGTTGTATCTCTAAGACTGTAGCCTAGAAGTCTCATGCAAAATGTGGGAGACTCAGCGCACAGTTTTCTGACAGCCAGCAAAGTTAGAATGCTCACACGTATGACAAGACATGGGTTGTTTGTCCCTTGCAGCCTCTAGGTGGAGTGAGTCATAAACAACCTCATCCATTTACCTTGATTGTCATACAAATATCACCAACTTACGGCCGGGCATGGTTGCTCACGCCCTGCAATTCCAGCACTCTGGGAGGCTGAGGCAGGCAGATCACCTGAGGTCAGGAATTCAAGACCAGCCTGGGCAACACGGTGAAACCCCATCCCTACTAAAAATACAAAAATTAGCTGGGCATAGTGGCATGTGCCTGTAATCTCAGCTAATTGGAAGGCTAAGTCAGGAGAATCACTTGAACCAGGGAGGAGGAGGTTGGAGTGGGCCGAGATCACACCACTGCACTCCAGCCTGGGTAACAGAGTGAGACTCCATCTCTAAATAAATAAATAAATAAATAAATAAATAAATAAATAAAACAAAGCAAAAACAAAAACATATCAATTTATTTGTGTTCCATGATGAAACAAAGATGAGGAAAAATGTGTTCATACCCTTGATTCTCTCCCTGCAAGTTTGTCTTGATTGTCATTTGCTGAGTTGGGATCTGAGTGGGACATTCTGGGTTCCTGGAAGACTACGGTGATCAATAGGACATTCTCAATCAGAGGCAATTCTGTGGCAGTCACTTGTGTGACAGAGGCCATGCAATAGGCACACAGCTTTACCACTGGCTTACCCTGAAGGCTCTGTGCAGCACTGTGAGCACTGTGCCTGCAGGTGTGAGCCCATGATCAGGACTCTAGGATTTTCCCCAGAAGGTGGTTCTATGGGCAGCTCTCATTGGGTTTCATAGAACTAAAGCTTGCTTTACAAATGTAGGGAGAAAGAACATCATGGAATGTTTTCTGCTCCTGATGAAGAAAAACTTAAAATTTCTGACAAGTTCTGGCATTTTAAGAGAGATCATTAAGCACTGGAGAAGTTTTGGTTGAAGGCCAGACTTGAAATAAAGTTGTTTGAAATGCTGTCTGGAGACAGATATTTAAAAACTGATTAGTCCTACTCTTTATTGAGGTTAAAATAGACTTTCTAGGGGAAAATGGGGAAGAAAAATCTAACTATCCAGAAGAAGATGGCATGACGGTTGATGTTACACAAAGGCTATAATACAGTCATTGAAGGATAAATCAGAATCCATCCAATCCCAAGTAGGTAAACCAGAATAATCTTGAAATTTATGTCAGAAAAGTAAAACACAGCTATAAATAGTATTAAAGAAAAGTTTTGATGAGAAATCCAATCTTTAGAAAAATGGAAAATAATTTTTATACAAAGGGAAAGGAAGACTGAGTGGTCTCAATTTACATAGGAAAAAAGGAGGTTGAAATTTCAAAATCATATTTGGAAAAAATTCTATGTGAGAAGGAACATCAGATCTAGCATTTGACTGAATGTTTGCTGAAGATGACAGATTTGTTTGCTGTCCTTAGAGATGAAATGGACAGTGGTCATTAGGTGTTAGATATAATAAGAGAGTCAGAAATAAGAGACAACTTAGATGAGGAGTTTTGAAGAATCATGCATAACATCACGTAAAAACTTCCTTACAAACTCTTGAAAAAGTAATCAAATATATAGTAAATTCACTAAAAGAAGCTTATGCATTATATTAAAACATTCCAAAGCAAGAGTGCATCTGAAAATGCAAAGATGGAAAATGAAGTTCAAAAGCTTGACAAGAAATGAGTGACGGAATTTTATCAAAATGAAACCTCACAAGAAGTTCACCTTACAGGAAAGAGACTCTAGAAAGAGAGAAGAAATGTTTCAAAGCAGATACAAGATCAGCTATGCCGCTGAGGAGCTGGACACCTATAGAAAAGAATTATTTCTACGTTGTTGTACTATTTTAGTAAAAGCATTATATTATGACTTGTTTAACCAGACTACCATGACATTAAGAAAAACAGGCATTTCTCATGAACAATACAGTAACTAGAGATATCTGAAACTTTAAGAGGTAATTCTAGGCTTAGGCAGGAGGATCAACTGAGGCCAGAAAACAGAAACAGGTCTGGGCAAAATAGCGAGAACCCATGTCTACAAAAATAGTAATAAAAATAAAAATCAGCTGAGCATAGTGGCTTGTGCCTGTAGTCCCAGCTACTTAGGAGGCAGAGGTGGGAGGATCACTTGAACCCAAGAGTTAGAAGATGCCTTGACAGAGTGAGACTGTTAAAAAAATAAAATAATAATAATAATAATAATAATTATTATTATTATTATTATAAGAGATATTTCTGTTGACTTCAAGCTGTTCTGCAGCTCCACCTTTCCAAAAACATGTGGGCGCGTGAGGTTCCTGGATGGCCCTAGCACTGCCTCCTGCAGGGTGTGGCCCAGACCATTGTTCACTGTGACTCTAAGAAGAAAAAACACTTCTGGGGCATCATTGAGATAAAGTCCACACCCCACTTCCACTCCTCTGTGCGCATCCTGGGGGCCAGCAGCATTGTGACAGGCCAAGGCTATGGAATCCCCCATATGGACCTGGAGGTGCTGGAGAAAATCGACAAGAAGAAAAGGCTGGCCAAGAGGTATGGTACCATTAGGCCCTGGAGTCTCAGATCAAGCAGATCCCACAGATCCTTGGCCCAGGCCCAAATAAGGCTGGCAAGTTCCCTTCCCTGCTGACACACAACAGAAATATGTTGGCCAAAGTTGATGAGGTAGAGCCCACAATCAAGCTCCAGATGAAAAGGGGGCTATGTCTGGCCATGGCCATTGGCCCCCTAAAGACGGCAGATGATGAGCTTGTATGTAACACCCACTTCACTGTCAGCTTCCTGGTGTCACTCTAGAAGAATTGGCAGAATGTCCATACTTTATACATGAGGAGCACCATGGCAAGCCCCAGCGCCTGTATGAAAGCACGTTCTAATACATTTCAGTGCCATGTACACAGAAACAAGCAAAGAACCTCCTCTTATATGTAGAATCTAAAAGAGTGGAACTCGAGAGTGGAGAGTGGAATGGTCATTAGTTATTAGGGGCTGGATGGGTAGGGTTTGGAGAGGTGTTGGTCAAAGCATACACAATTTTAGTTAGGCAGGAGGAATAAGTTCAAAAGATCCAGTGTACAACATGGTGGCTGTAGTTAGTAACGATGTATGATATTTCGAAAATCACAAAAACAGATTTTAAGTGTTCTCACCACAAAAAAATGATACCTACATGAGGTAATGCACAAGTTAATTACCTCAATTGAGGCATTCCACAATATATACATACTGTGATGCATCATGTTGTACATGATAAATGTATACAATTTTAATTTTTCAATTAGAAGAATTAAAAAAGAACCTACCCTTTATCCAGTCCTTTACCCACTCTCATGTCAATTAATGGTTAGAGCATATAGAGTATGACAACACGTAGCCATGTGTAAACAAAATGAGGTAACAGGTGCCTATTTAGACTAATGCATATTCTTCATACGTTCCTTAGGAGAGATCTTAAAATGGGATTTTAGGCATTTGGATATATTGGTGGTAGTAGTGGCAGGAGAGGAGGGAAGCAGGAGAGGTTGTAAAGGTTTGAGAGGCATTTTTGTTTCTCATATTTATTTAGGGCCTTAAATTTGTGTTATGTGTGTAGCTCTCTGCTTTGCCCAGCAGACCTTTCTCATACAAAACTTTGGCTACTTAGCACAGCCTTTTAAACACAGAGGAATAAAGGAAAAAAGGAATAAAGGAAAGCAGAAATGTAGAAGCTAAACAAGAGTTGCCAGGTGCAAAGTTAACTGTATATGTGACATGGCAGCAGAGCAAAAGGGAAGGAACCCATGTTTACCGAGCACCTACTGTGTGCAAAGGAACCTTCTATATGTTATTATACTTCATCCTTCTAAATCCTGTGATTTAGAAATCATTCTTTTTATTTTATGGATTAAGAAATGGAATGTTAGATTAAGTGACTTGCACTGGGCTCAGGATTAATACGAGAAAGTACATAAATTTGATCTTATATTTGTGTGATTCTTAAGCCTTACATTCTTTCCACTGTTTTCAGGAATAAAGAGGCCACTTTCCCAAAGCAGATGAACTACCTAGCTGTATTTCCTTGAATCCCAAAGACCTGGTTCTGTTCCACTGCAAGGTAAATACAGCAGGTATGGCAGTTAGATGGAAGTGGGGGAGAACCTCCTAGGCACCTAATAGTAGAACTGGTGAGCCTATACCTAGATTAGACTCTGCAAAAGTCAAGAGGAAAGGGGAACCTGATGGGAGGGCTGGGGAGACATAATATGGTTTATTTCATAAATTCACTTGAGTTTCTAAGAGCACGGAGTGCTAGAAGCCCTGAACTCACATTCCGCCTCTGCTGTGCCTTACAGTGAGTTACTTAATCTCTATAAATGTATTTTTTATCTGCAAAAAGATAATAATATTCGCCTCACCCAGTAGCTGTGGTGAATATTAAATGAGCTACTATATGTAAAAGACTTAGGAAAATTGGTTAGCACATAGCAAGCTCAATTAGAGTAACTATCATCATGATCATGGTTGACAGAAAATATATGAATCAGAGTATTCTCATTTAATACACATTTTCTACAACAGTGGAAAGCCCGAGAAAGGTAAGAAAAACAGCGGATTTGAATCACTTAGGGATAACAACGATTGGGCCCAGTCAGACTGGGCCTGAATCAGAATCTCTAGGGCTGGGTTCTGAGCATGTGTTTATCGAAAAAATCCTCCCAGATTCTAATGCGCAACCAGGGTAGAGAACTTTTACCGTTCTACTCACATTTTTGTGTTTTTCTTCCCCAGTCTCTCTTGATTTTTTTACATATATATATGCATTAAGATACTTGAATAAATTTTGATATGATGTCAGGGGCTTGCGCAAATGCATTTTGTTTCACATGTGGTTGGGGACCCTGGATATTAGTTACAAGTTTTTATAATACAAAGAAAAATGAAGGCTGTGTTGTCAAAATTAATGGAAGAAAATCTGATATGAAACTTAATTGCTTCGTGATACCTATTCTATTTAATTTGTACGGTAAATGTGTGTGTGGCCCAGGTAGCACCTACTTTTTGGAATGGGGTAGGTTGAAAAAGCATCAGCTGTGCTAGAAAGCTTACAAAGGAGAATGGTACTGAGCAGGACCCTTTGCAGAGAGTCAGAGACTAGGCATGATGTAATCCATTTCATTAATTTAAAGTAAATAGGATAAAACTCTTGCTAACATCAAAGCAGCCACCAATTAAGAGCACCTCAAATCACAGGGCCAAGGCATGACTATTTAAGATTTTCTTTTTCTTTTTTTTTTGTCGAGATGGAGTCTCTCTATGTTGCTCAGGCTGGTCTCAAACTCCTGGACTCTCAAGCCATCCTCCTGCTTCAGCCTCCCAAAGTGCTGGGATGACAGGGGTGAGCCACCACACCCAGTCTGTTCAGGATATTTCATCTGAATTTAGGGTGGGCCATTCATAAACTGACTGAGTCAAGTCTCTTTTCTGGGTGAGAACACCTGTAAGCACACAGTATGAGAGCTGGCAAAATGGAAGAGTATCTATGATGTTTCTGATAGTGGTTTTCAACCCTGGAAACATTTTAGAAATACTGATGAGACTTAAAGTTAAATATGGAGGCCTGTGTCTCTTACTCAGAGCTTTTCATATAACTGATCTTAAGTGGGGTAGACTTGGCTGCTTTTGCTCTGTAGTTAGAGTTGAGAACCGCTGGTGTATCGGAAAGAACATAAACTTTGTAGCCAGTCAATATAGGCTTGAATTTTTTGCTGTTCTGTTGGCTTGATGTGAGGAACTTAACTGAACTTCAGTGTCCTTATCTGTGACAAGAATGTAACACTATACCTTACAAGGCTACTATGGAGACAAGTGGCAATGAATGTAAAGCACTTAGTACTATGCCTGATACATGGTAGATACTCGGAGGTGCTTACAAAGTACCTCATAGCTTTCTTTTCAGCACTTCTTCATTCTCTTTAGGTATCCTTCACTCCTCCCCTGGAGACCACTCAAAGCTTCCAACCTGGTATCCCCATGTAGCTCTGCCTTACATAGAGGTACCCAATATTTTTAAACTTCCTAAACAACTTCTCCACTTTAACTGTATCTAGTGCAAGGATTTATGACCTCTGGAATCACCTGCAGGTATTTTAAAAATGCTGATTAAAAAATCCTACGACCAGTATTTTGTGATTTATAACCCTCATCGCTAGTATTATTTCTCCAGATACAGCAATGCAAATCTGTGAAAATTCTTCAGAATGTGGTTTTTAAAAAATCTTTGGAATAAAAGTGAAGTATTCAGGGACAAGGAAAAATACACAGTAAACATTTGGTAAGTCACATTTCCATTATTTCTGTAGTAAGCATTTACTGAGCTCTTAATTTGTGCTAGACGTTAGGTATAAAAAAGTAATTAAGACTCTGTCCCTGCTTTCGAAGAGTTCACAATGTAGTAAAACTGATAGAAAATAAATGCAACTTATTACCTCTTTAACCATCACTTTTATTGAGTGCCTACAATGCAGCTGGGGACATTGTAGGTGCCGGAGATACAGGCATGAATGAAAAAACTCCCCAAATGACTAGTGGCTTAGATTTTGGTGGGGGGAATTCAAGAAAGATGTTTTTATGACAGAAGTAAACACAGGATAGTTTGGCAATTTAGTTCAAAAAGGCAAACTCCCACATGGGGATAAGTTTACAGGAAGGCCTCCTGGAGAGAAGACAGGACAACTGATTTTTGAAGAACAAGGAGTTAGCCTGGCAGCTAAATGGAATGCATGTGTCATATGGTTAATTTTATGTATCAACTTGGCTGGGCCATGATGCCCAGATGTTTGGTCAAACATTAGTCTGAATGTTTCCGTGATTTTGTGTGTGTGTGTGTGTGTGTGTGTGTGTGTGTGTGAAATTAACATTTAAATCAGTAGCCTTTGTGTAAAGCAGACTGGCCTCCATAATGTGAGTGGGCCTCATCCCATCAGTTAAAGGCCTTAATAGAACAAAGATTGACTTCCCCCAACCAAGAAGGAATTCAGCAGGAGACAACCTTCAGATGTGCACTGCAATATCAATTCTTCCTGAGTCTCCAGATTGCTGTCCCACTCTGTAGATTTTTGACTTGTCAACCTCTATAATCACATGAGCCAATTCCTTAAAATAAATCTCTCTATATGTGCACATCCTATTGGCTCTGTTTCTCTGTGGAATCCTGACTAATGCAGTATGCATTTCAGTCAGATGAATCCTTCCTGGTTCTTCTCAAGACTCAGTCCCACCCCTTGCTTTTTTTTTTATCACTATCACCAAGAAATAGATATCATCCAACACGATCTCTTTCAACTGTTTCCATTTACCTCAAAGGTTCCCCTTCTCTTTATTGGTTCACTCCTCCTTTTCTGTGTAAGAGGAAAAGTACTCCCTTTCCTTCCTAGGGCTAACCTTCCACCTGTGCTCCAGGTCCTTCTCAAGCATTCTGTTGGGAGTTTGGTCTAATAATGATCTCCTCTCTCACATCTGCAACCTCTCCTCCTCTCCTTTTGCTTACAATTCACTCAAGCCTTCTCCTGTACACACATTTCTACACACACAAATGTCTGGGTGTGTGCATTCATGAACATGACTCAGTCTCTAGACAGGCTGGATCCAACGAGCTCAGATCCTGCCAGGCCATTCCACAAGAGGTAAGGGCACAATTTACTTGACTTTGCATTTATGGCCTCCTGTTAAGGGTCAAAGTTTTGTGCTGGAAATGTCAAGGATTCAGCGTAGTAACATGGGTTTCCTCAGCTGTTCAAGAGTCTTGATTTACAGTCATGAATATATTTGATTAGTTAATTATCACTTAGTAAATGAGAAATGGGCCAGGTGTGGTGGCTCATGTCTGTAATTCCAGCACTTTGGGAGACCAAGGCAGGCGGATCACCTGAGGTTGAGACCAGCCTGGCCAACATAGTGAAACCCCATCTCTATTTAAATACAAAAATTAGCCAGGCATGGTGGTGCGTGCCTGTCGTCCCAGCTACTCAGGAGGCTGAGGCAAGAGAATCACCTGAACCTGGGAGGTGGAGGTTGCAATGAGCCAAGATCGTGCCACTGCACTCCAGCCTGGGCGACAGCAACTCTGCCTCAAAAAAATTAAATAAATGAAAATAAAATAATTATAAATGCTTTAGGGATAAACTTTTAAAAGGAGTAATTATAAAATGAGATGTTTATGATTATTCAAGGGGAAACTGTAGGAAAATAAAAGGACAAAAGAGAAGGAGGATTGAGGATAGGACATCTGGAGATAAAATGAAGATGAGTGGCAGATGGGAAATTGTAGGGAATGAGATAAACCCTGAACAGAGGTGCCAGGAACTCACATTACCTAAGACCTTATTTTTTTCTTTATGAAATAACATGATTTACAACCAAAATCCAGTAAAGATCTAAGTCTCTCTCAAATTTTTAATGCCAGAATGCCTTGACAAATCGTATCACTGCACAAACACACACATATACACATGTGGTGTAGAGTGGTTTGAGGCTACATTGTGCTGAATTATTGGCAGAATAAAATGGCTTGACTTATAAACTATGAAATCCCGTATTTCATTCTTTTCTTGGCCTTATTTTTATAAAATTACTCTTCATCTAGGGTGAACAACAAAGACTCAGATTCATACTAAACGTGCCTCATTTCCCAATCTATTGCTCAGAGTATTCCTATTTCTACAGAAACAATATTCATTTTTTTTCTGAAAATTCAAAGAGCATTCTCTCCATAAAGCAATATTCATGTAAGAAAACTGCATAATTGCAACATGCAAGAAAATAACGTATAATTGTATTTTTAAAAACCCTGCAGAATAACGAACTTGATAGTGACATTAAAAGTAGGGCAAGGATAAAAGCTTTACAGAGACCAAAATTTTCTCTTGGGTGAAAGGCTTCTTAAATTCTAATTAGTTACATATATGTGCTTTGTGAATATAAAAGAGTAGAAAACATACACTATTGAATTTTTCTAAGACATGCTGAAGTCTTGGAGTAATTTCTTAATTGAATTTGATGTCAAAATAGCAGTTAGGTAAAAAAAAATTTTTAAAGATCTGTAACATTGCATGGTTTAACCCTAAGACAAAGGCTGTTGACCTGTTGATTGATGTTAGTTCCAAGTCTATAGGTTATCAGTTATTACAAGTGACATAACACAATTCCATAATCAGATTTTGTATATGCTTCAACTTAAAAATTTCTTATCAATCTGTATACTTTTAAATTCTGGTTTATTAAGTATAACACAAAGTATTTATAAAACAAAATTTTAAATGACTTCCTTCATAATCCCATTTAAATTATTAAATTGCCAATCTAAAAATATCGTAACAGCCAAAAAGCTGATTTTTAAATAACATCATTTATTTCACCTAATTTTAAAGCTCAACTTTTTAAGGTAACGAATAATAAATCCACTTTAAGTTTTTAAAAGAAACATACCATAATCTCAGTTCATAAAGCTGAGAAAAGGATTAAAAACTTATTGATTGTTAACAATTAAAATAAAGACACCTAAAATGCCCAAATTTACCCTCCTTAAATTAAAAAAAAAAGTTAGTTGACACAAGCACGCTAGAACATAGTTACCATTGTGACTAATTCAAAAATTTTGTGGGAGAATATCAAGTGGTCAAAAGAAACCTCAGGGTTCAGCCATTCCTTAACATGGAATTGAAAAGGCAAAATTTACAGTACATTGATGACATACCATGGAATGATTTGTTCAGTGTCTTTCCAACAGTTGAGATTATAGCGATCAGGGTATTTCAATTATTAACTTTAAAAAAACTAAATGCACTTAACAACAGATGTCATTGCAGAGAAAAAAGGTGATGGTGGCTTCAAAGTATAATGCAGTTTTCAATCTCTATGGTGTATAAACATTAAGGCTCCTTTTATTCTCAAGATCTTTCACACTGCTGATCAGGAAGGTCTCTGATCTACTTTATGTAGGCCTGACTGATCTTTCATAGCAGATTCAGTAGGATCCCTGGAGAACATGCTTTTACATGGAAGATCAGAGTTAGAATTACGGTTTGGAAACTGGATTCTCCCACTGTGAATATAATAAGATGTCCTGCAACGAGAAGAGAGGTTACAAATAGACGACTCCCACACAGTGGCTCTAACAATCTGTGGCAACTTGCACAGTCTGTCTCATATTTCAAAGGAGACAGGTCACAGACATGTGTCCTCACACAGAATTTTTAAAGAACTTTCTCTGAAACATGTGCATTCAGTGTTATGAAGGGAAGGCCATGTATTGGTTTAATTTCTTTGTCCATTAGGAAAAAAAATTGTAGACGTTTGTCAAACTTTCTACCATGTTTAATCCATGAAAAACTGGACTTTTAACTTCTGAAACTGTGTACATCAAAGTTCCCAAATGCAGCCTTTATACTACTTAATCAGCTTAACCTAATCTGACACCTTTTTTTTTTTTTTTTTTTTTTTAAGATTAATTTCTCTCTTCTCTCCTATGCCACCCTTCTCTGCTGGTTTCCTTATTGTTTTTGCAGAAACTCCTTCTTGGCCTCATCTTCAGACTTTCTCAAGGATGGACATTACTTTACTTGGTCATTGTTTTACTCTTTTCTCTTTTCGCTTCTCACACAGCTTGCATTGGTAATCTTGTCTGTCCAACCCAGGACTTTCTCCTGATTACTAGACTTATGTCCACCTGCTAGTGGTCATTTTCATTGAGTGTATTTCATTAATATTCCCACAGTCACTGGGTGCTTGCTATTTGCCAGGCATTATGATGTCAATGGGAAAGACTCGGACATCTCACATTGTCTACGCCTAAGAGACCTCACTATGTGTTTTCCCTCTCTCCTCAAACCTGGTCTGCAATGGAGGTGTCACCTACCCTAGGTAGCTGTAGCAGGTTGAATGCTGGTCTCCAAAAGATAAGTCCATCCAGTACCTGTGGATATTACACTATTTGGGAAAAGGGTCTTTATAGACATAATTAAGTTAGATCTTGGGGTGAAATTATCCTGCATTAAGGTGGGCTCTAAATCCAAGGATACAGGTTCTTAGTAACAGAGACAAAAGGGAAGACAGAGAGACACAGAGAAGAAAGTCATGTAGAGGAAGGCAGAGATTGGAATTATTTTGCCATAAGCCAAGGAATGCTCTGGGCCATCAGAAGCTAGAAGAGGCAAGGGAGGAACCACCCACTTAGCCTGCAGAGGAAGGTGTGGCCTTGCTGGGGCTTTGATTTTGGACTTCTAGCCTCCTGACCATGGCAAAATGAATGTCTGTTTGTTCAAGCCATCAAGTTTCTGTTAATTTGTTACAGCAGCCCTAAGAAGCCAATACAGCACCCTTTCTAAATTTCCTCCAGTCCAAGGGCCCAATTTTCTCCTTAAGCAGATTATGAACTGTGTGTTTATTATTCCTCTTCCCTGTTAAAAACTATCACTCTTTGAAAGCAAGACTCTGAATTTCCTCTCTATTTTTAATAACTAATACTTAGCGCATAGTAGAAGTGCTGAAAGAATGAAACAGGGATTTGTTTGTATGTTTGTTTTACTGGTTAGAGAAATAGCATAAATCTACATATAATAAAGGTAGATCTCTTAAGTCATTTAAATTATTTTAGTGCAGTTGTCTTCTTATTAAATGTTTATTTTCATTTGTATGACTTTTAAAAATGGCTACTTACATATTACAATATAGACGCTTTGCTAAGCTGTTTGGGACAAAATAGCAAAGTCACTCAGAACTATTACTATAAGGTAGACTGCATGCAAAGTAATTTTATTAAGGCAAGATTCCTAAATATATCACTCATAATTACATATGTTTTGTTTTTAAGACATAAAAACTTTGCTTGGTAAATCTCCCTTCTTTATCTTAAGTCTACAGCAGGCAGCCACACACATGCATGCACTCACGCCCACACTCCAATTAACCCTGTTTGTGGAGGGTCAGCGCATTCATGACACAACTAAAACAGCAACAGAAGGAGGCACAGATACACTTAATAGTATTACTTATTTGCATATAAAATAGCCAAATGGTCTAATTAAAAGGCTTGGTATGTATTTCAACAAATGAGTATAAAGCAGCTTAAGAAGCATAGTACACCTCAACTTAAAATTTTATTGAAAGACAGATGAATGGCAGATAATAGCTATAATTTCTAACTAAAAATACACAAATGCTTTGTTTCTCCACAATGAAAAGGGCTTTGTATTTAATATGCTCCCAGTAGAGTTTCTTTTTCCCCAACCATAAATAAGACTATGACTTTCCCAGCTGAACCTAGACTCTTCAAAGATCCTTCAGAAGTGTGGGGGCCGGGCACTGTGGCTCACGCCTGTAATCTCAGCACTTTGGGAGGCTGAGGTGGGCGAATCATTTGAGGTCAGGAGTTCGAGACCAGCCTGGCCAAGATGGTGAAACCCCGTCTCTACTAAAAATACAAAAAGTAGCTGGACGTAGTGGCACATGCCTATAATCCCAGCTACTTGGGAGGCTGAGGCAGGAGAATCACTTTAACCCAGAAGGCGAAAGTTTCAGTGAGCCGAGATCGCGCCACTGCACTCCAGCCTAGGCTATACAGTGAGACTCCATCTCGAATAAATAAATAAAGTATTGACATGTTGGTCAAAGGGCACAAACTTGCCGTTGTACGATAAATGGCTTCTGCCTTCTGGAGACCTAACGTACAGCATAGTGGCTGTAGTTAACAATAATGTAGTATATACTTGAAATTTGCTAAGAGAGTAGATCTCAACCATCCTCACTACACACACACACACACACACACACACACACACACACACACGCATCTGTGTGAAGTGATGGATATGAATATCCTTAAACTGATGAAGAACTGTAAGGATAGAATGAACTGGAATTATTACAACGATCTTTTCTTAGTTGGGGGTTCTTGCAGAAGTAAAAACATAATTTATATTTGAAAAACAGGGGAATTTATCCCCTGCCCCACATTTTCTGAATGTAGTTTTGTGTCTCTAAATTTTGGTGGATTTAAGGCAACTTCAGTGGAGAGTAATATCACTTTGTACACCTTGAATAATACATTTTTAATTTGTCAGTTATAACCCAATGAAACTTAAAACCAACAAACAAATGTGTGGGGTGGATACAGCAGAAGAGGAAGGAGGAACTGATGAGGTGGGAAGGATGGAGCACATTTCTTTACAAAGCACATTTTAATGAGAAGGTCTTTTTTTTTTTTTTTTTTTTTTGAGACGGAGTCTCGCTCTGTCGCCCAGGCTGGAGTGCAGTGGCCGGATCTCAGCTCACTGCAAGCTCCGCCTCCTGGGTTCACACCATTCTCCCGCCTCAGCCTCCCGAGTAGCTGGGACTACAGGCGCCCGCCACCTCGCCCGGCTAATTTTTTGTATTTTTTAGTAGAGACGGGGTTTCACCGTGTTAGCCAGGATGGTCTCGATCTCCTGACCTCGTGATCCGCCCATCTCGGCCTCCCAAAGTGCTGGGATTACAGGCTTGAGCCACCGCGCCCGGCCGAGAAGGTCTTTATAGACTAAGAGCAAGGCAAAGAATACTCTTAAAATATAAACCCAACAAAAACCTCTGATAGTTTCCCCAGGCTTCCATAACAATTAAGCAAAAACAAGTTGGCTTAAAATAACAGAAATGTATTCCATAATAGTTTAGGAGGTCAGAAATCCAAAATCAAGATGTCAGCAGGGTTGGTTCCTTCCTTCTCCTGGGGGAGAAACTGTTAATGTCTCTCTCCTAGCAAAGGTGGGTGGCAGCAATCTTTGACATTTCTTGGCTTGTGGCAGCCTAACTCCAATGTCTGCCTTCATCGTCACACAATCTTCTTCCATGTGCGCCTCTCTAAACGACCTTCCCAGTAGGAAACCAGGGATTGAATTTAGGGCCCACTCTAATCCAGTATGACCTCATCCTAACTATTATACCTGCAAAACCCTCCTTCTAGATAAGGTCACATTTGGTAGTTCCATGTGAAACTGCCACTGGGAACATTTTGGAGGATGCTAGTCAATCCAGTACAAGTTCTCAGTCTTTGAAGTTCTCAAATTCACGCCGTAACTCATTAGGTAAATTCTCCATTGTCAAAAGTTTTCAGGGACAACTTTTCTTAATTTGCAATTTGTCCAAAGGTACAGTACTTCATTATATCGTTTCCCCCGCACTTAAACAATAAATTTGGAAAAGATCTTTAAGGATAGCACAGAATTATTTGTGCACTCTCTAATGGGTGATTAACGTGATTGTCATGGTAACTATTCCCTAAATCAGTAGTCCTCTAACTTTAGTGTTCTTCACAATCACCAGGAGGCTTGTTAAAATACAGATTTGCTGGGCCTCACCCTCAGAGTCAGACATTTGTGTATCTAACAAGCCCCTGGTGATGTTGATGTGGATGCCCTGGGGATCACACTTTGAGAACTACTGCCCTAAGTGATCATCAGGTGAGAGTCCCTATTACTTGCAGGGAGAAAAACCTTTTCCCTCATTATCAAGTTCCCTTCTGCCAATGTTATGAATGGCAGAGAAAAGTAGAAAGCTGCATGGTAAAGAAAGAAAAGGAAGGAGATGCCACTTCCGGTGGCATCATATATCTATTATTAACTTCTGACTGATGACGAAGTCTAAGAATAGAACAAAGTGGAACGATTACACCAACCTTTTCTTAAAGTTCCTGCAGAACTATAATTCATACTCGAAAACAGGAAGTTCTTTATCCCCCATATTTTGTGTTTCTAAATTTTGGTGGATTTAAAGCAACTTCAATGGAGAGTAATAAATGTGGTGAAATGAGGGTCAGGGTTCGTTTTTCTTAACTTATTTAAAAATTTTAAAATTTATTAAAAGATGTATGTGTGTGTATTTATGTGTATGTATTCTTTTAAAGAAGTTTTTTGTTAAATTGATTGTCGTTGTAAAGTTTTATTATAAGAAACAGTTTTTTAATACATAAATGTCCTTTGACAGTAGAGCAACAGTTAATGGCTCCAAACTTGTTTTACAGAAAACACCACATAACTTTACCACAGTCTCTAGTATATGGAAAAAAAGGAAATTAGTTTAATACTCTTAAATACAAATAAAGATAACTTGGAGAGTGGAAAGAAAAAAATGCATTCATTTAACTGGATTAAAATGTATTGTCTAATTTAATAATTGTCATGATACAACATTCTCACTTTCCCTCGGCACAAGTATAAGTACATAAAAGTAGTTTCAAAAATGAAATTATTACTAAATCAATAAATATCACAATATTCAATAAAATTGTCAATAAATGAAGGATTATGACAGGATGTTGCTATAGCATCCATTTATAACCTTTTTCTCTAACGTAGTAAGCATGTGCAGCAAAATGTTAATACTTTTTCTATAAATGATGAGGTATGATAAGAATTGATTATTTCCTATACTGTTCAATCATTGATTTGTAAAGAAGACAAAGCAAATAATGCCATTAAATAGCATTACTTCATTATTATTGAAACAATAACGAGCCACCATGCCCAACCTGTTACTCATTATTATTGAAATAATGCTATTTCAATAGCATTGTAAGTAAGCCACTACGTTTTTCAACTCAACTATGATGTTGAGAAGGCAGCAAATATCAAATATATAATTTAGAAGAGTTAAACAAGTTATTTTACCGTACTTCAAAATTCTAAAAGTATAATCTTTCACTACAGCATGTGTTTTAAGACACATGCAAAAATATCCTGAGAGAGTAGTGATTTCAGTACTGAGAAGTTCTGTAAACTTCTTAAGGCTCCCAATGATAGCATTATAAACTTCATCTGAATCCTTTTTTTAAATGTTAGGAAGATGGAGTATTTTTAGGGGAACCTATTTTATCTTTGCAAGTGATGCTAAAATCTGTTGTCATAGTCATGTTTGCTGTAGTATATATTTGTAAAGTTTTGCCACATCTTGAAAAAATAGGACTTTTTTTCTTTTTTGGTAAAGCTATCCTCTTCACTATCAAATTACATCTCATAACTATCAGATTTATTGTGCAGATTATAATTAACATTCAATTTAAATAGATCAAAAATGAAAATATAGAACTTAATATGTTAAACCAAATAATTTTAGATTCTTTTGATTCAATGTCAATGTTTAATGGAAAGAAATCAAGAGATGTTATTCAAATTTTATTTTTTGAGACAGGGTCTCCCTCTGTCACCCAAGCTGGAGTGCAAGTGGCATGATCTCGGCTCACTGCAACCTCCATATCTTGGGGATCAAGTGATTTTCATGCCTCAGCCTCTCAAGTAGCTGGGACTACTAGGCACACGCCACTACGCCTGGCTAATTGTCTGTGTGTGCGCGCGTGTGTGTATTTTTTGTAGAGATGGGGTTTCACTATGTTGCTCAGGCTGGTCTCCAATTCCTGAGCTCAAGCTATCCAACCTCCTCAGCCTCCCAAAGTGCTGGGATAACAGGAGTGAGCCATAGCACCTGGCCTCTTATTCAAATTTTACATTGCTATAGATTCTCTATAACTACCATGAAAAACTAAGATGTATGATATGTTCAGAATATTTAGTGGAAACAAAACTCATCTCAATGAACATCAAAATAATTGAGTAAAATATGTGTGGGCTTATTTCAATTACTTATGATAACACTGAAGTGCATTTACTTTAAAAGGCATTCTAAGTTATAAGTATCTTTATGACCTTGGAATTTATAACTTTCTCATTACTTACTTACTTGGTTAAATAATGTATTTGTTTTGAAATTGTGTTCATTCAATTATTCAACAAATATTTGTAGCACCCAGCTATGTTCCTGGCATTGTAGTATATATTGTGAATATAAGGAAAATGAAAATACAGTTCCTGCTCTCAAGGAGTTTGTGGTCTGCTACAGAAGACATATCTAAAATGAAAATCAACACAGCTGAGGTGTAAAGAGGTATCAAACCTAGAGAGGATGATTAGGTAAAGTCTACAGGGTGAGATCACTTAAAACCTCAGCCCAGAAAGAATAAATAAAAGTTTGTCAGGCCAAGCATGGTAGTATGGGAAAGGAAGGCATATCAAATAAAGGGAAAAGTCTATATGGGAAAGGGTATGTCTGAAAAGGAACAAGGTGAAATTCCAGAATCTCTGGTGGTTTATTAAGGTCAGCACAACCTAGTTTACAATCATAAATTCTAAAACAGGAAGTAATATATTTCAAGCACTTTATAATTTGTATTTGCCTATACATATTTTGTGGTACAATGTATGGGATAACAGAGGAGATGCAACATTAATTCCAGTTTACTAGCAAAGAAATGGATGACAAAAGAGGAAATGTAAGTCTAGTTGTGAGACTGTGTTTACCAAAGACCTCTGGAAACTGGCTCTCCTTAGTTCTGATTTCAGGAGGAACTACAGTAAGGGAAAGAGAGGATGCAACCCCTATTTCTGTTTCAGTTGAACATAGCCAACATCAGATTTAAAGGTCTTCATTATAGGGGGCTTGGTGAATGAAGGAAATTGATAATTATACCAAAGAGTGAAACCAGGCACTTATTTCCTTTTGAATTTCCTGTCCAGAACAGCAGCGTGTTCTCTTTATAGTATTAGACATAACATTTAATCCTTATCCCACATCTACAAAATGAGGATATAACACTCATTTGTGCACGAAGCACAGCTTTCATATTTCAATTAAGAAATAAAAAAGGTTGCACACATTTAAATGCCCATTCAGTATTTTTGGGATACTTTAATTCTCTATTCATTTTTCCCCCATATATCCACAGTACCTGAGTCAGTTGCTTACCCTGATGACACTGCGATATAAGAAAGCAATTAAACAACTGTGAGTTTTGAATTTTAAATAACTTTGAAACAATTAGTTCATTTCCTTTTAGAACTATTTCTAATTACTTTTTTATAATATGCCCTAATTATCTCTACTTTCTCTTCATCCTATCTACCTTTCTAGAGTCAATTAGGGAAATCAGGCATTATGGGTATCATGTATGTATTATCGTTACTAGAACTTAGTTATCAAATAACGTTTTGAGTTAAATCTCACCACACAGCTTGCTTCTACTGGTGAAACTGTTGCCATGTTCCAATGGACCAACATTAAGAGTGGCCATGTGTAACAAGCATATGCAGTTTGTTATAGGCAACGTCTGTCAACCATCTCCATCAATGGTCTTATTCTGGCTATCTTAGTACTGGCCTCATCTCTTAGCATTGCTTCCTCCTTCCCTAAGCTCCAGCCACATCAGTCTCCTGTTGTTCCTCAATAACAGCACACAGATTTCAGTCTCAGAATAGTTTGTCCTTAGTCTTCCCTTTGCTTCCCCTAGATATCTGCATGGGCTGGCTTTCAGTTTCATTAAGATCCCTGCTCAAATACCACCGTATGACAAACAGATCTTTCTGGATCATTGTATGTAAAAAATTCTTCACTTTCCTATCCCCAGCCTACTCCAATCACTTTCTCTTGTCTTAACCTGCTTTGTTTTGTATTCACATCACATAATATATTATGCATTCACTTCATATTTGTGTATTATTTTCTCTCCAGTAGAATGTACACTCCATAAAGGCAGTAACATATTTTTGTTTGTGGCTGTATTACTGACAACTAGAATAGTGTCTGACACACAACAGGCACTTGGTAAATATTCATTGAATTAATCAATGAATTAAAAATAAGCAAACTAAAACTAGCAACTGGGCCCGTGATGACATGGTGATCTATAACGCAGGGGCTTTTTTCCTATTTGTTTATGAAATGGTTGATTACAACATACTAACATCTTCCATCGAGGTGTTCGTTAAATGCTCCTTTCAAAAGATTAAAAGGCTAATTTGGGAACCTGTTCATATAGATTATGAAAAGTAATGATGGAAAAATATTAATTTCCGAAGAAAATTTAAACATAGGAAAGTACGAGAAGAATATGAGATAAGGTGGCTTGGGAAGGACATTATAAAGGAGGGAGCATTTAAACCAGAGGCTGAGATGGAGCCAAGCAGTGACAGCATTGATGACAAATGGCTGAGACAAAGGGAACAACATGGGGAAAGGTTCTGAGTGGGAAAAGAGTCTTTGTTTATTCAAGGAAATGTAAGGCCAACTGAATAGAATGAGAGCCACTGTCATATAAATATTGCAGAGACAGGCCAAGATCACATTATTTGGGTCTTATGCGTCACAGAGGTAAATTTTCATTGTATATTAAGAGCAACAGAAAGTCACTGAAAGGTTTTAAGCTTGGTACAAGGATGTAATGTGATATATATTTTTAAATGACATTCAGGACTTTCAGATCTAGACCAAAAGATATACTTTTTCCTAGCCCTCCCGCTAGGTTCAGCTTAAAACTCTAGACATTATATATAAAGCAAATACAAGTATATTCTGAAAGCTGGAGAGCTGAAGACAGGCTGCTAGGGACCTCAGCTTCTGAGGAACAATGCAGCAATGAGTTTCCTGAGTCTTCTTTTCACCTTATACATCCCAGATTGCGCACTGGAGAGGCAAATACTTTGGAAATGCCAACAAGCATTGACAAAAAAAAATCTCCAATAAAAACTAAAACAAAAAGGCTTTCTGGCTGCTGAATGGAGAGTGCATTAGCTGAGTGGTAGAACCCGTGGAGAAGATGCAGCAATAGCCAAGGTAAGTGATTTTGGGAACTTGGTTTGAGTGATGGCTGTGGTGAGGCAAATACCTGTGGGATATAGTTTGGAGGTAGAACCACTTGACTTGTTTTTTGCCTACACATGGGTAGGGTGGAGAGAAAGGCCTTCATATGAATGAGACACAAACTGTAAGAGCTTGAGTGGGAAATTATCAATCTCTTGTGAAATAAGATAGGAGAGCTAAAACAAAACTCTTTTGTCTTCATGGTTGACAAGACAGATCCATCAGGAGAGCATGAATGGAGGCCAGTCTATTCATAGTGATGATAAAAATAGTAAAAGCTCAGGCTCAACAGATGGCCTTATGTTTCATATCAAAGTAAATAAGGACAATCTGGATTAAAAGAAATTGGAGTTAATATGAGACTAAAAGCAGTGCCTAAGAAGAGGCTCTATTGAACAATACAGAATGCAATGTCATCAATGAAAGCTGTACAATTAACTGAATAGTTATAGGAATAAATATAGTGATCAGAAAAAGTGAGGACAAAGCAAAATATAATAGAAAAATGACATTTTTTTCTTTTAAAGAGATAGATAATCTTTTAAAGATATTTTTGATTGGAAATATAACATCCAGACTATTTGGGGTTCTACTGGCTCTTAGAAGTAATAGAAAAAAGTTGAAGATCCCTGAATAACAATGCAATGTATCTGAAGAGCTGAAATCACTTGACGTTTTAATTCATTTTAGGTAAGAACACTAGAACAAAACTAGATTAATTTTCTTGTTCTTTTGACAATGCATTTAATTTGGTTTATTTATTAAAATGTAGACAGGCCCAAAATGACAATTCTCAGACTCAAAAGGCATCTAAGAATTTAATGAGGCAATTTTGGAAAATGTATTTAAAAATGTGTCCATTCACCTTCTCACCACCCTGATGTGACACAACTGTTAAGTTAAAATCTGGATATTTTTCTGATAATCCAATATCCGTTCTTACTTGCTGTGGGTGAGCAAGGAGGTCCAGTGTAGCACTGCATATAGATCTCCTAGCCAAAAATCAATAAATCAATCAACCAACTCCATGCACCTTCCAGTGGACTCAGGAGTACTCTTTGCTCGCTAGTCCCTTAGAAAATAGTGTATGAAAAATGCTGACAGAAGGATTGCGGAGAAAATCCCACTCTCGTCCTGCCAATTCCTAAAACTCTCTAGTTAATAACAATGAAAACAAGTTCCTTTTTATGAAATTTTAGGGAATTGGCCTAATCCAACTGAGGCTGTACCCTAGGATAAAAGAAAAAGGATAAAGTATCACTGTTAGAAGCTTTCTAGAGTTGTTTATCTATCTTCCCAGACAACACTTTGGGATTTTTAAGGCAGAGAGTATGATTTCAAAGATTTCTTTAATAAGGTACTCACGGAACAAAAGATGACATCTAAATTCAGATAATACTTACTCTAAATCTTTTTTTAATGGCCAGAATTCATCAAGACAAATTCATTCATTTAATTTCAAATTTTGATTCACTTGCCAAATGTACAAATCACCAGACCAGCTTCAAAATTACCCTTTATGAGGCCCCATTTAAAGACTAACTTTTCAAGTACTACAGTCATTATCGTTAGTAATAAAAGGCAACAGTTGTTACAAATAATAAAAAATTTTATCTGATACGGCCCTAAAATAATGCTCAGAGAAGCAAAGGAGAAAAAATCAGCAAAAGGAAAGGAAATAAATTACAATTAAAGCTTGCAATTGTGAAATAAGAGAGCTAAAATAAAAGTCTTTTGTCAGGACTGAGTTGAGTCTGAATTACAAGTAGAATGTAACTATGGAACAAAGCAACATAAACAGCAATGGTAATCCAGGCACTCCTGTAAACTAGATTAAAAGGAGAGTCAGAAAAGTGAGAGTTAGGATGCAGTCAAGGGACTTTGTGAATGAGAGGGAAGCTTTTTAATTACCATTAAAAAGGATGGATATTTCTTTCAATGCCTTTAAATCAAAGCACATGCTTTGATTTCCTTTTTGATCACTTGATATTTTCCTTTCAATACTCTAACCACTGAAAGGAATGCTTCGATTATAAAATGCTTTACATAATGTTAATTATCATTGTCTTCCTCAAATGAGATGTTTCTACTGAGAAAGAAAAATATTGAAAAGAATTCAGCCTAAAAGAGATAGAGCTGTCCATCTTTAGACTTTCTAGTGGCCTTTACCCTCACAGTTTTGCTTTCTGGTCTGGGACACACCTCTAACCTATGTGAATCACCAGAGTACAGGGACACCTTCAGGCAAGACTACAATCCTGTCTTTTGAGACAGGGTAGGCCTACAATTTTTCAATTAAATGTGCTACTACAAAATTTATAGCACAAAAATACATATAAGGCAGCATGGAAGAGGAAGAAGTCATTCGTTAAAAGAGGAAAATCAAAGTCTCTAACTACCCAAAAATAAATCTCTTAAGCCTCAAGAAACAGGAGGTAAAAGGTTTCCCCAACTTCCAAAAATATTGTCTTCAATCATTAACATTTAGCTATGTTTATATGAGTCTTTTAATCTTCCATTAATCCTTGTTTTGTCTCATTTATTTTAGATTTATCTCAAAAGCATCCAAGAAAGATTCTGGCTGGGTTAACACTTAGTTTGGTTGCTGTGATTACAATTTAGCTGAAATATGCTGAGACAGATTGCACCCAGGATATATTGAAATTCAAATTTATAAAGCAAAGGCTTAATACCCAATAGTCTTCTCCTAAACAATCTATTCCAACTTCTGTCATTTAAGCTCAGTCCTATGTCTTCTTAGAAGTGATTTTCAAATGTTGAATTTGTCCTTCATCTATACATGAAGAAGCAGTTTATGTAAACAGGTTTGTTTTGTGACAAAGAAAAAGTGAAGCCAACTCACTCAAGGATAACAGTAAGGTATATTTCCCGGAACCCAATATAGTTTAAAAAATAATAATGGATGTCTTTCATAAACTTGTCCAGTATAAGGGCAATGTGTAATTTTCATTGAGTTAGGCCTTACGCACACAGGTCAGAGCACAGAGTAATTCCCACCCTGTAGACTTCTCCCAAGACATCTCACAGTGACACATACAATAGAGTAATTCCTTGGCTCGTTGCAGCTCAGAGCAAATCCGTAGAAAGATCAATTTTTGCTACTTACAGCTTTCTTTGTGATGAACATGGGGGGAAATGATGGCACGAAGCTGACAGATTGACTGAGGCTCCCTGGCATAAAGAGTTAGAAATTTAATAATTTTAAAAAGTATCATATAATATAAAAGCAGCTCTCTATGCTGTTGAAATATGTATATATTTTTCTTTTGTTGGTAAGAGGGCCTGATCAAACTTATAAAAAGCAGAAAATAATTTCTCTCAAAAAATTATTATACAAATTTCCAATCCTTTGAAAATTGTCTATATTTGCAGTAAATCACCAGTATATGGTAACTTATGTTAAGCTTATTCTTTCTATATCATTTTAGATAATATCGTAACAGCAAATTTATAATCATGAAAATTACAACAGAGTGGGGTGTAGTGGCTCACACCTGTAATGCCAGCATTTTGGGAGGCCGAGGTGGGTGGATCACTTGAGGTTGGGTGTTCCAGACCAGCCTGGCCAACATAGCAAAACCCTGTCTCTACTAAAAAGTACAAAAATTAGCCAGGCATGGTGGCATACACCTGTAATCCCAGCTACTTGGGAGGCTGAGGCATGAGAATCGCTTGAACCTGGGAAGCAGAAGTTGCAGTGAGCTGAGATAAAAAAAAGAAAAAAAAAAAAGAAAAAGAAAATTACAACAAAATAAGGGCAGGTAATTACTGAGTGGCTTCCCCTCCCCCATGGACCTTACTCAAATTACTCACATTTTACCCACAAAATGTCACTTCAACTTTGTTTAAAGGTTTGGTTGATGACTTGGTGTTTGTGAGATACTGTTGGATGTATTGATTATGCCTTCATTTTTGAGTTTCCTTGGGATATTGAACCTATGTGACTAATTTTTCAGTGGCATATTTACTAGCATACGAGTCAGTCAAGCAGGAAATCATGCATGATTCTAGATCCTTTCGTTGATCTGAATTAATCTTTGAGACTCTCCCTTCTCATTGATTAAAGAGGCACGATTGATTCAGAGTTTCAGTACTATACTGATTGGGCTCACTTTATAGGGCAGATCTCCATGTACATTAGCCAGCTTTACTGACCCAGAGTTGCAGAACGAACATAAGGTGTTCAGTTAGGATGAACTGACATGTATGCCTTTGGTTAGACAAAGGTCAGAAGGAGGGAGTATGACAACATGAGAAGAAATATGTTCTCATTGCTGGGGGAAGGGGAGACCCATGCTTTTTTTATCGTGTGTCAGTAAGTTCATTTTTCAAAGCACTTGGCCATTTCTTATGCTCTTGTACCAATTAGTTCATTTTTCGAAGCACTTGGCCATTTCTTATGCTCTTGTACCAATTTACAGGAAACTATTTTAAACGTTCTTCCCACAGTATGATTATATGAGTACTACAGAGCCAAGCCTCCCATAGATCCTTAATGAATGATCTCTGAATAAGTGTGCTGCACACTGTGCTTTGAGAAAGCTGTGTAAGCTTGGGACCTGGTATTGTGCTCAGAAAGTGTTGACACAGAAGAAACTGACCCCATGAATTATTAATGTTTCCTACAGCTTGCTGAGAAACCAATAGAATAATTTTCTCTTACCTAAAAAAGAAATGGACACAACTGAACAAACTGCATTAAACTCTACCTATTGCATTTATAATAAAAATATTTAAGAAATTAAATATAATTTATAAAATCCTAGAGTTAGGCAGAAGATTGAGTTGAAGGTAGTGCACAGCTCTGAAATACAAACTTGCATATGTGACATTTTGTTACTCATATTCCTTAAACAAGGAGGGTAGAATAAAGATACACTACTAACCATTTCGATGTTTTACATGCTACCATGAAAATAAATTGCTAGATCTATTTTTTAAGTTATGCATTCTATAATTAAAATTAAACTAATGCTTCTTTGTTGTTGTTAACTACTGTGGTGCCTGGTTAAGTTCATCACACCTTAGAAAATATACAACAAAAATGTGAGACATTTTAAAAATGTAATAATTTTCCATGGAGTACATATCCTAGTAGGAATATAAACTTGAGTTTACATCATATCCTTGTCCTCCACTGACTGCAACACCCAGCAGTGGTTCTTCCCTTTTACTCCAAAGTGACTCAAGATTAATTGGAACTTCCAGATCCAGTATTCACTGGCTAGCCAGACTGCAGGGCATCTCATATCACTACCATCACCCCTGCTGCTTATCAGATCCCTTGTTCCAAGTGCTGCCTGGACTCATACTTCCCTATATCACCTTCCCATTAGCCCCCACAAGCTCTAAATTGAAATTCGGTATCTTGCCAAGGACTTACATCAATCCCCCTCTAGTGATAGGATTCTGCACTTGTGCTTTCCACGTTCACTTTGTAGGGGATCTTGCTAGACAAGGATAGCTACCCTTGAACTTTATCTACCACTTGTTGGAATCACAGTATTAAACATCATCATCTTTTCTTGAGGCCACAACTGCAAATGTTGATAACTCGGTCAATACCAACTGCTTCTGAGAGTATCCTAAGGGCCCCTTTTGGTAATGGGCATTTACTGCCCAGTCAGTTTTACCCATTGCAAGTCTCCAGGCTTTCTTCTCAACACCGAGAAACCAGCACTCTTTTCTGCCCAGTAATTACCTGACCTTGAGTAATTACCATAGCCAAACACACACTATGAGTTGCTTCCTTATGAATGCAGAGATAGATATCTAAAACTTTACTCACTAGATTCTAAAGGTGTTATCAAAAATGGCTTTTTCGAAAAGATAATTTCTTAAAACCTCAATACGATGTAATTATAAATATATATACTTTAATTTAAAATTCTGATTTATCAACTAAAGTTTAGAATGTTCCATAAAAGGTCCACAATTATATGAAAAATTCCATTGAGACGGAATTCCTTGATTTTCCTTTCTAGTTCTCCTTTTAAGATTGAAGGAGAGTTCCCAAGTATCGTTCTCTTGAGTTTGTTGAATGTTGCATTATTTCCTTTTTCAGGGGATAGTGCTCTTTGAAACAAGACACGTAAATATGTCAGTAGGCTTCAGCTATAGCAAGAGTTTCTATCCTTATTTTTTTTTAAATGTATTTATTTAATCATAGACTTAGGAAAGAAATATATAACATTGTAGTGTGATACATTAGGTATTTTTAAATTAAGACATACTGGAGTGTAGTGGGATTTACATGAAAAACCCCAGGCTTGCCCAACTTCTGCTAGTCCTTGTACTTATTAATGATGCCACCGATGATGGCTTCCATTAGGTCAGTGGCTAGAAAATACTAATCTGCACAATCTTCTCACTAAGGAAGTACTCTCATTTCCACTTTGCATAATCAATATTTTCCTGTATCACACCTACTAACTGGCTTTTTATGTAAGAGAATCTATTGCTTTCACAGCTGTCACTCTTTGCAACTCCCTCTTGAAGTTAACAGCTGGCTCTCAAATGTCGTGCAAAAACAGCCCCCTTCCTTCACACCTTTCTATCCTGATTGCTGTAGCTCAGGCTAATTTTTCTCATTTTTATGGGTTCCCAGATGTCTACTGGCCCTGCTACAAAGTTGAAAAGCACTTTCAGTGAATCGAATATTAAATTCCAATTGTTTCTTTGTATGTGTGTGTGCAGTATTTGTATGATGCTTCCATTTGGTGGGATTTTTCTGTTGTCACCTACTGTCCACACTTTTTAAATCCAGTACACTGACTGAATTAATAAATGCTTATTTGGGCTTGCTATATTTCAGAAATTGTGCAAGGCCCTTTCATATACTCTATTCTACTGTGGTTAGCAGGTAGCTACAGCATGGGGCAACAGGCAGTATTCTCGGTTTTCGTTTTGGATGACATGCTGTTTAATATCCATGAGAATTGTAACAGGTGCAGGTGTATTAATCTATAAGGCAAATAGAGTACTTTCATCAGCACAGCTTTCCTATCAAAGAACAAATGCGTTGTGTTAACAATGCTGTATGAACTTTCAGCTGGGTTTAGAACTTCATGCTATTTTACACATATTTGATCTATTGTGTGCTGAAAGACAGCTTTTTCAGAGATTCCTCTTTTGTTAGTATTTTTTGGGGAAATTATGTATTGCCTACATGATGGTTTATGTATTTGGGGAAATTATGTATTGCCTACATGATGGTTTAAAATAATTACTATATTTAATAAATAATTTCATTATTTTATATATTTCTTGAACAGTCTGAACAGCAGTATCAGGTCTCGTGCAATGACTGACAACACTGCAGCAAAGTAAATACATAGAGAAACATCCAGATGTAATTTCTAATATCATTTCTGGAAATTTTATTAAAGCTACAAGTGAGATTAATAAAGCAGACTGAATTTGGTACAGAACCAAATACACAATTATGCATTATACTACTAAATAAGATTGTTACAGAATATCATATTTGTAAAGGCTCAGAGGTCAGTTAGTTCAGGTTCTCTAACTCAGGTCTGCAGCTTGTTGGAGATCCATGCTGGACTTTTCATTAGTATGATGTAGAAATAAGACAAAAAATGAGGACATACATGTTTTTCATAATGTGAATGTAGTTGCTTTTTAAAGTGTGAAAATAGCAATTCTTTAATAAAATGCTGCTGTAAGCAGGTATTAGTTGTGGTGGTGGTTGTTTAAATGGTTGTTGATTCTGTGCCCATTTTTCCATTTTTAAAAATTATACAGGTATATGAAACCCCAAAGCCTGGCAACACCAGTGACAATACGTCTCCACTCTTAATTCTTAATTTTTCACTTTTTTTTTTTTTCACAGAACAGAAACAACTTCCTTCAGTAACTTGCAACAGCATTTCTTCAGTAACTTGAATGAAGCAGAACATGAACTGAAAACTTTGAATTCCACCTCTGCTTCCACTGGGAGGCACGCTAAGTGAAACACTTTGGCAGTGTAGACTGGCCTTCGCGAGAAGTGAGTTACTATGTAGTCATTAATGAGTAGACATAAAGCCAAAGAAGCATTCAGTTCAGAAAGGAGACATAGTCCACAGGAGGGAATGGATCACCACAGTACCCACGCACATTGATCCAACTTCCATGAATTTCATGAGATTCAATTCTGGAAGCTTTGAAGTTGGACTGTTGTTCTGAATTGTGGATTCTCAGTGGCAAATTACAATGATAAAAGTGAATTTGTAGAGTTTTAGATTTAGACTATTTACTAAATCTAAATTTAGTAGACACTAAAATATAAGGCAAAAGAATAAATAGAAATCAGCATCAGTAAAAATGGAACAACTTACTACATGTTCCTGGTGAGCTCTCTCTCTCCCAACCTCTCCCAGCCCAATGAAGGCACTGTCCACAGCTAGACTGAGGGGATGCCCAGCGATTTCTGCGTGCTCCCATGACACCACTCTTCTCTGCCTCCTCCCCACTGCCCCTGGAGTCTCCCTGTTCCCCATGCCACAAACTTTCTATGATTTGCTTATTTCCAAGAAGGAGGCATTAATTAGGGTTGTTGACCTTCACTCCTAATCAGTCACCCGGACTAGATCCATCACACCATGCAGCTTTTTTACTCTGGTCACAATCAGAAGTCCACAGCTCCTATGCCATCCTTTTTCTCAAGGACAACTCTCTTCACATTTTCTCAAGGACAACTCTCTTCACATTTCTCTGGATATCTTCTAATCTCACTTTATCTCCCACTGTTTAATAAGCCCTAGACCGTTTCCCTGTGTCTATCATCAGAAAAAATCCTTTATTTTCTAACCTATTTCCTGAATGTTCCTGTATTAGTCTGTTCTCACACTGCTAATAAAGACATACTGGAGACTGGGTAATTTATAAAGGAAAGTGGTTTAATTGACTCACAGTTGCACACGGCTGGGGAGGCCTCACAATCAGGGTTGAAGGCAATTGAGGAGCATCTTACATGGTGGCAGGCAAGAGAGCTTGTTGGGGAACTCCCCTTTATTAAACCATCACATCTCATAAGACTTATTCACAATCAGAGAACAGCATGAGAAAAACTCACCCCTATCATTTAATTATCTCCACCTGGCCCTGCCATGGCACATGGGGATTATCACAATTAAAGGTGAGATTTGGACACAGCCAAACCGTATGAGTTCCCATCACATTCTTGCTCTAGTTGAAATGGTTCTCGTTCAAGAACATGTATCTCAACTGTGGGCCCAGACTCCTGTAACTATCCAACTTGTATCATTTGTATCATTACCCAACCTGTAAAACGGTGTTGCGTTTATCATATGTAGAATTTTGTTTTCAAAACTAAACTTTTTATATTGGTAATTTTATGGTGTTTTGAGAGAGAAAAAGGATTAACATTTTACAGTGCTTTTAAAGTCCCATTTCGTTCTCACCGCTGAAGAATATTATGTCTTACTGCATAGCCCAATTTTTACAACCCATAAAAATGTTAATATCATTGAATCCAGCAAGGATTCCTAAATTGGCTTAACAGGTCCTCGGGTCAATTATAAATGCAGAAGAGAATCAGAGAATCTGTGCAAGATGGAGACCCTACCTTCAAGGAGCAATCTGGATACTGAAAATGTTTAATGTGTTAAACATGCACAATGACTACAATAAAATCTCAAACTATTGGTTGTCCAGCACATGTCTGGTTTAGAGAAGCAGTTTTTATAGGGCACAGTTTTAATTATATGAAGTTGATTTTTTATTCTGGATAGTTTATGTTTTGCCTAAACAATCTAGATTTTCCCTGTGGATTAAAGTAGACTGTCATAAAGGGTAACCTTGGGTCATATATTCTTCACTTCCCACAGATCTTCTTCTATTTAGTTGTATGCTTTGGTGTCACACCTTAACTATCGTTGAAGATGACACTAAATGTTGTTTTATGGACTATGATAACGTGTATGTTGAAGAAATGTTAATAAGGTCACTGTCCATCCACTGTATGAGTGTCTGTTACAGAAAGTCCCCAGTAAGGTGATGTTCCAAGATAAACTTTTCTTTGCATGGAGGTTCAGTATATTTTCTATGTTTCATACAATGAAAATCATATAAAGGATACGTTTCTTTTTTTATTGTGGACAAGAAGAAGCCCAGAAATAAATGTTAATATCCACTATTAGGAGCTACATAAAATCTTACGGCTTGCATGTTTGTGTTCTATTCTTTCCTTTCCTCAACTTTAATATTTTTGGTTCTTGAATTTTTTAAAATCCCTTTTATTATATGATCTCTGTCACATTATTTTTGTAATAAAGGGAGAAATTAAGTAAGTGAAAATATAGGCATTAGTCCACATTTTTTGGAGATCCTCAATTTTATGTAATATTATTTTCAATGAAGGTGATTTATTAAATAAAAAGTTCAAAGAGATTTAATATTAATATCCAAGAGTTCATAAAAATGAATTATTCAAAAATCAGATTAATGTTTTCCAGATTTGTCACTTGGTTTAGTATTATGTTTAATTACTTTTTTTGTTGTTAATCATAGTGACTATATTGATAAGTGGCCTTAAAAGCATATAGCATAAATTAATTTTACCAGTCAAAATTTCTACTTAAATTTAAGTAGAAAAAAATCTTTTTGAATAATATGTAAAATAGAAGCAACATTTTTTAGTGCTTATATATTGCAACTGAAAAAAACATAAAGACAACAGATTCCAATTCATGGACTTCTTTAACAGAATTCCTGAATCACTTCAGTCCAAAGTTTATGTCTTTAAACACCCTACCCTAAAAGGAAGAGATACATTCATATAGACAATGATACAACTACTGCTGGTAACTCAGAAGTCAAGATCAATGCGAGAAACAACATAACTGCCTCCACAGGCCAAAGGAACAGTAGCTAGGTTAACGGAGATGGAATCCTAAGCATAATGACCTTAGTAATCACACTGAACTAGCCTGCCTGGAACCTCTGATTCCTGACACTTTATTAGATTACTTGAAAGAAACTTGGAAATTTAGATTGCCCCTAATTTTCTAAATTAGCAAGTCAGCCAACCACCATTACCTTTATAGCTCATAAAATTTCCAGTGGACATCTGAGAGTACTTTTTGTTTTCAGTTTAACTTTAAGAAACTAGAAACTAGAATCAAATTTAGAATCCAAATTTTGAATTCAAAATGCAAATCTGTCTTCCTTGGACAAACATCTTCATATTCATTGCCAACATTTTTTTTTTTTTTGAATGGAATCCTAGAAGTAAAATTTCACTGATTCTACCAACCTTTCCTCTAAAACAGTTTTCCCAAGAAAACTTGCATTAAGACATCAGTGTGCTGTCTTACTCCTGGATCATCAATGCATATTCTTGATCATTTTAAATATTTTGCCAATCTGATATGTGAACAGTGATAATTCATTATTTTACATTGCATTTACTTGTGACATTTAACATATTTTCATTATTGGTCATTTGCATATTCTTTTAATAAAATTTCCCTTTTGTTCTGTTGAACTATTTTTCTCTGAGTGTGGTATTTGTTTTACTATTCTTTAGTGTCTCTTGTGTTGAGAAAATTTTAGTTTATAAATAAGCAAATTGGACAAAATTGTCCTGTGTGGATTCGGCATTTGCTGTTTGTTCTTAGGAAGATCATTCCTACCCAAAGACTGTAAACATACAATTATATATTATTTTGTGATGCTTAAATTGATTTATGTTTAGGTCTTTAGACCATGTGGAATTCATTTTTGCATGAGGTAAATATTGTTTAAATAATACCAAAGAACATATATGGGGTATTTACCATACATCAGGCATTGGGATACTTATTTTTAATGGGTTACCAAATTTAACCCTCCCAATATTTATACAAGACTTTTTTATTTTCTTACTATCTTCATATGAGGAAATTAAAACAAACAGGTTATTAACTTCCTTAAGGTCATAAAGCTCCATGAGAAAACTATGATTTGAACTCAAGCAAGCTCACTGCATAGAGATTCTACCGGTCAGAACCTACTCCATTGTTAATATTTAAGGACTCATTAGGTAAAAGTTGCTCTTAGTTCTCACAGTATTTTACTAGGATAAAGGATCAATTTCCATTTTTAAGAAATCTGCAATTGCATCATCTTTGTTCTAATCCCACAATAACTTAAAGAGAAATGGAATTTGGGACTCAGGACATATATAAAATTGTGGTTTCCAAGCTGGATTGCTGGGCCCTAACCCCACAGTGTCTGTTTCAGTAGGTCTGGGTTGGGGCCTGAGAATCTGTGCCAACAATTCGATATTTAGATTAGCAAAACTGCTCTCTTTTTGTTAGTACTTGCCTGGTATAACTTTGTCTATTCATTTTTCCTTCTTTTTCAACTTTTATTTACCATTTTGTTGAGCATAGCTCTTATTAAACAGCATAGAGCTACTTAATCAGACTGAGAAATTCAGATTATTTGATGTGTTCAAGCGTATCGTGAACGCTGACAATTGGAATTTATTTCTTACATTTATTTTAAAAATATATTATACTTTCATGTTGCTTCATTTTGCCTTTTCCTATCATTTTGAAAACTATCTTTGTTTTTTCCCTCTAATGATTTTAAAGTTATGCATCTTATTTGTAATCTTCTAATAAGTACTCATACATTTATAACATACTTTTTCAAGTGTATAATCTTTCATCAAAGTCTAGAGATAATCTACCTCTCTCTCCTCCTTCCTATAAAAGCATTACCACACGTTTCCTCCATTTCCCCATCTTATCCCCTTTACTAGATCCCAACTATGTGCTAAAGTCATCTGAAATTATAGTTCCAGGTTATTGTTAATTTTACAGCAGACCTATCTTCTGTGTTTTGTACTATTGCCATGCCTTCATATTTTCCTGCATTTATCACATTTGAGGTGCCTAAAATTTCAGAATTTAAATGCATTGAGGTCAATTTCTGATAATTACAACTTTCTTTGTAGAGAATATGGGATTGTAAATGTGCTTTTTTTTTTTGCTTTTAAAAACATGTTATTTATGTTTTTAATCAGCATTGTATTTTAATGCACTAATACAATACCATTTCCTTAATTATTTTCCTTTTTAAAAATGCTATTGAGTCATGCTTCTATGACTTTTCTTGTGATACTCATATTATTTTCAGCACTGCAATTTTCTCTCTGTAGATTGCTATGCTTGCTATGTCAGCAAGAAAGAGTAAGATAGTTAATAGAAAATTACAAATAGACTCTGTTGCCTTAAGAATACATTAGGTACTCATGTTTTGAGTTAACAGTAACTTTAGTAGGATGTAAAAATTCATCTAAGTCTATTAGCTGAAGGAGTTTAACAGCCAGCATTTCAAAAATTAAAAAGGACACAGCTTTACCCTAATAGTCATGGGGATTTAGACAGGCGTAGCTAGTAATAGCAAGTTGTACTGATACTTCACAGAACACAGTTTGACTTCAAGAGAGCAAAGGAGAAAATATCTTTTATTGTCCCTCAATTTTTATTTTCATTTTTCCACGTCATGCTGCTAGTATAAAAGCAGCTGGCTGACATACATTATCTCTGTGCCCGAAACTCAACAAAGATACCTGTATCCTCTTTCTTCCTTCTCCTCCCATATTATTTGCTATTCAACAAAGGACAATATTTTTGCTCTGATATATTTGGCCACTTTTTCATAAGCACTAGGAATATTATTGTTATAGCACATAAAAGAGAGTAATTTGGTATATGGGTTTTTATTTATTTAACACATGGGTAGTACATATTTCTCATGTGCAACTTAAAAAGAAAGTCAAATGAGATGCAAATTAGATAATAGCCATACTTTATTATGATAGAAAAGTGAATTGTTTTCTAGGTACAAGAAAATAGAGGATGTGTTTATATTATAGTAAAACTAATATCACACTGACAGAAAAATAACTCAATAGGACAAAAAGGAAATTTATGAAAGGAAATACGAACGGCCAATATAAAAACATGCTAAATGTCAGGAGTAAATGCAATTTAAAATAATGAGCTCTCACTTTTCCCGGATCAGAGTGGGAAAGTATTTAAAAGAATCAATAACATGTTTTGATGGTCCAGGAATAAGAACCTAGAACACTCATTGCCTAATAAAAGTTTATTTGAAAAACCATTTAGCGGAAAGGCTTGTAGTATCAGATAAATTCCACTTCCAGGAATCCACGAAAAAAAAAGTTGGCAATGAGCAGGAAGATGTTTGCCTCAAAAAAGACAAATTTACATTCAGTTTGCTTAATTAGAATCAAATGACATGTCAATCAATAGGGAAATTATTTTACAAATTACAAGCATCTATTTATAATTTATCAGGTAACCACTTAAAATGAGAAAGGTCCTTATATTGAAGTATAAAAACACTGTCACAATAAATTAAATTAAAAAATGGAAAAATGTATTTTATACCTTATTTTATGTTAGAAAATTATGTATGTGCCGAGACGGGCGGATCACGAGGTCAGGAGATCGAGACCATCCTGGCTAACACGGTGAAACCCTGTCTCTACTAAAAAATACAAAAAACTAGCCGGGCGCGGTGGTGGGCGCCTGTAGTCCCAGCTACTCCGGAGGCTGAGGCAGCAGAAGGGCATAAACCCGGGAGGCGGAGCTTGCAGTGAGCTGAGATCGCGCCACTGCACTCCAGCCTGGGTGACAGAACCAGACTCCGTCTCAAAAAAAAAAAAAAAAAAAAAAGAAAATTATGTATGTGTGTGTATTTATAAATTCTTAGAAAAAGAAGCATAAAATTTCAAAAACAGAAAGAAGCAGAGGTAAACTCATTTTTCAGGAAGCGAGAGAAACTATTAGAATAAAAGAAGATAATTTTACTCTCTAAATGTCTGTAGTTTAAATCTTTATCATGAGAACACAGTCACTTGCTACTTGTCAAATTAAAATACTGAATTCTGGTATTTATGGGGCAGACGTAAAAACTGCTTGATGTCTCTACAACCATCTGATCTTTGAAAAACATGACAAAACCAAGCAATGGGGAAAGGATTCCCTATTTAATAAATGTGCTGGGAAAACTGGCTAGCCATATGCAGAAAACTGAAACTGAACCCCTTCCTTATACAAAAATTAACTCAAGATGAATTAAAGACTTAAATTGAAATCCTAAAACCATACAAACCCTAGAAGAAAACCTAGGCAATACCACTCAGGACATGGGCAAAGTCTTCATAACTAAAACACCAAAAGCAATGGCAACAAAAGCCAAATTTGACAGACGGGATCTAATTAAACTAAAGAGCTACTGCACAGCAAAATAAACTATCATCAGAGCGTACAGGCAGCCTACAGAATGGGAGAAAATTTGTGCAGTCTATCCATCTGACATCCATTCTGGATATTAATCCAGAATCTACAAGAAACTTAAATTTACAAGAAAAAAACAACCCCATCAAAAAGTGGGCAAACAATATCAACAGACACTTTGCAAAAGAAGACATTTATGCAGTCAAGAAACGTGAAAAAAACCTCATCATCACTGGTTATTAGAGAAATGCAAATCAAAACCACAATGAGATACCATCTCATGCCAGTTAGAATGACAATTATTAAAAAGTCAGGAAACAATAGATGCTGGTGAGGCTGTAGAGAAATAGGAACGCTTTTACACTGTTGCTGGGAGTGTGAATTAGTTCAACCATTGTGGAAGACAGTGTGGAGATTCTTCAAGGATCTAGAGAATCAGAAATACCATTTGACCCAGCAATTCCATTACTGGGTATTTACCCAAAAGATTATAAACCATTCTACTATAAAGACACATGCACACATGTGTTTACTGCAGCACTATTTACAATAGCAAAGGAACCAACCCAAATGCCCATCAATGATAGACTGGATAAAGAAAATGTAGCACATAAATACCATGGAATACTATGCAACCATAAAAAAGAATGAGTTCATGTCCTTTGCAGGGATATGGATGAAGCTGGAAACCATCATTCTCAGCAAACCAGCGCAGGAACAGTAAACCAAACACACATATTCTCACTTATAAGTGGGAGTTGAACAATGAGAACACATGAACACAGGGAGGGGAAATCACACACCAGAGCCTGTAGGGGAGTTGGAGGGAAGAGGACGGAGAGCATTAGGACAAATACCAAATGCATATGGGGCTTAAAACCTAGATGATGGGTTGATAGGTGCAGCAAACCACCATGGCACATGTATACCTACCTAACAAACCTGCATGTTCTGTGCATGTATCCCAGAATTTAAAGTGAAAAAAAAAAAACTTGAAGCTTGATGTCCTGCCTGTCTGCATGGGATAATGTCTCACAACTAAGGGCTGTCCTGATGTTTCATGCTCTCAATCATATTATTTTAAACCTTTCAAAGTATTTTAATAGCAGAGTGAATTTAATCAGTAAAAACATTATTAAAAAATACTACTTTAAGTAAGTGGCACATAAGCCTCAATAATATAAGAACAGTAGGTGAAAACACAGGTCCTCCTGCCTCAGCCTCCCAAGCAGCTGCGATTACAGGTGTGCACCACCATGCCCGGCTAATTTTTATATTTTTTAAATTAGAGACGGGGTTTCACCATGTTAGCCAAGCTGGTCTCAAACTCCTGACCTCAGTTATCTGCCTGCCTCGGACTCCCGAAGTGCTGGGATTACAGGTATGAACCACCGTGCCCAGCCAAGAATGCATTTTTGAAGTCCCATCTGTTCCCACTCTGAGCTACAAAAAGTGAGGTTCAACATAGTTAAGGTCTTAGAAGACTAATAACCAGCAAATCCTTATTCTCTTAAAAATTAATTCATTTCTCAAAGCCATTCAAATTGCTCCTACAGAATCCAAACAAAAATGTCTCACCAAACTTAATTTGTTTATTTGTATTTTATTTTATTTATCTATTTATTTGTTTATTTTTAATAAAATAAATTTGTATTTTATTTTATTTATTTATCTGTTTGTTTATTTTTTATTATACTTTAAGTTCTAGGGTACACTTGCACAACATGCAGATTTGTTACATATGTACACATGTGCCATGTTGGTGTGCTGCACCCATTAACTCGTCATTTACATTAGGTGTATCTTCTAACGCTATCCCTCCTCCCTCCCCCATACCCCACAACAGGCCCCAGTGTGTGATGTTCCCCTTCCTGTGTCCAAGTGTTCTCATTGTTCAATTCCCACCTATGAGTGAGAACATACAGTATTTGGTTTTCTGTTCTTGCGATAGTTTGCTGAGAATGATGGTTTACAGCTGCATCCATGTCCCTACGAAGGACATGAACTCATCCTTTTTTATGGCTGCATAGTATTCCATGGTGTATATGTGCCACATTTTCTTAATCCAGTCTGTCATTGATGGACATTTGGGTTGGTTCCAAGTCTTTGCTGTTGTGAATAGTGCTGCAATAAACGTGTGCATGTGTCTTTATAGCAGCATGATATATAAACCTTTGGGTATATACCCAGTAATGGGATGGCTGGGTCAAATGGTATTTCTAGTTCCTTGAGGAATTGCCACACTGTCTTCCACAATGGTTGAACTAGTTTATAGTCCCACCAACAGTGTAAAAGTGTTCCTATTTCTCCACATCCTCTCCAGCACCTGTTGTTTCTTGACTTTTTAATGATCACCATTCTAACTGGTGTGAGATGGTATCTCATTGCAGTTTTGATTTGCATTTCTCTGATGGCTAGTGATGATGGGCATTTTTTCATGTGTCTGTTGGCTGCATAAATGTCTTCTTTTGAGAAGTCTGTTCACATCCTTTGCCCACTTTTTGATGGGGTTGTTTTTTTCTTGTAAATTTGTTTGAGTTCTTTGTAGGTTCTGGATATTAGCCCTTTGTCAGATGAGTAGATTGCAAACATTTTCTCCCATTCTGTAGGTTGCCTATTCACTCTGATGGTAGTTTCTTTTGCTGTGCAGTAGCTCTTTAGTTTAATTAGATCTCATTTGTCAATTTTGTCTTTTGTTGCCATTGCTTTTGGTGTTTTAGACATGAAGTCCTTGCCCATGCCTATGTCCTGAATGGTATTGCCTAGGTTTTTTTCTAGGGTTTTTATGGTTTTAGGTCTAACATTTAAGTCTCTAATCCATCTTGAATTAATTTTTGTATAAGGTGTAAGGAAGGGATGCAGTTTCAGCTTTCTACTTATGGTTAGTCAGTTTTCCCAGCAGCATTTATTAAATAGAGAATCCTTTCCCCATTTCCTGTTTTTGTCAGGTTTGTCAAAGATCAGATGGTTGTAGATGTGTGGTATTATTTCTGAGGGCTCTATTCCATTGGCTCTATTCCATTGGTCTACATCTCTGTTTTGGTACCAGGACCATGCTGTTTTGGTTACTGTAGCCTTGTAGTATAGTTTCAAGTCAGGTAGCGTTATGCCTCCACCTTTGTTCTTTTGGTTTAGTACCTTCTTGGCAATGCAGGATTTTTTTTTGGTTCCATATGAACTTTAAAGTAGTTTTTCCAATTCTGTGAAGAAAGTCACTGGTAGCTTAATGGGGATGACATTGAATCTATAAATTACCTTGGGCAGTATGACCATTTTCAGAACATTGATTCTTCCTATCCATGAGCATAGAATGTTCTTCCATTTGTGTCCTCTTTTATTTCATTGAGCAGTGGTTTGTAGTTCTCTTTGAAGAGGTCCTTCACATCCCTTGTAAGTTGGATTCCTAGGTATTTTATTCTCTTTGAAGCAATTGTGAATGGGAGTTCATTCATGATTTGGCTCTCTATTTGTCTGTTATTGATGTATAAGAATGCTAGTGACTTTTGCACATTGATTTTGTATCCTGAGATTTTGCTGAAGTTGCTTATCAGCTTAAGGAGACTTTGGGCTGAGACGATGGGGTTTTCTAAATATACAATCATGTCATCTGCAAACAGGGACAATTTGACTTCCTCTTTTCCTAACTGAATACCCTTTATTTCTTTCTCTTGCCTGATTGCCCTGGCCAGAACTTCCAACACTATGTTGAATAGGAGTGGTGAGAGAGGGCATCCCTGTCTTGTGCCAGTTTTCAAGGGGAATGCTTCCAGTTTTTGCCCATTCAGTATGATATTGGCTGTGGGTCTGTCATAAATAGCTCTTATTATTTTGAGATACATTCCATCAATACCGAATTTATTGAGATTTTTCAGCATGAAGGGCTGTTGAATTTTGTCAAAGGCCATTTCTGCATCTATTGAGATAATCATGTGTTTTTTGTCTTTGGTTCTGTTTATATGCTGGATTACATTTATTGATTTGCATATGTTGAACCAGCCTTGCATCCCAGGGATGAAGCCCACTTGATCATAGTGGATAAGCTTTTTGATGTGCTGCTGGATTTGGTTTGCCAGTATTTTATTGAGGATTTTTGAGTCAATGTTCCTCAGGGATATTTGTCCAAAATTCTCTTTTTTTGTTGTGTCTCTGCCAGGCTTTGGTATCAGGATGATGTTGGCCTCATAAAATGAGTTAGGGAGGATTCCCTCTTTTTCTATTGATTGGAATAATTTCAGAAGGAATGGTACCAGCTCCTCCTTGTACTTCTGGTAGAATTCGGCTGTGAATTCATCTGGTCCTGGACTTTTTTTGGTTGGTAGGCTATTAATTATTGTCTCAATTTCACAGCCTGTTATTGGTCTATTCAGGGATTCAACTTCCTCCTGGTTTAGTCTTGGGAGAGTGTATGTGTCCAGGAATTTACCCATTTCTTCTAGTTTTTTTAGTTTATTTGCGTAGAGGTGTTTATAGTATTCTCTGATGGTAGTCTGTATTTCTGTGAGGTTGGTGGTGATAATCCCCTTTATCATTTTTTACTGCATCTATTTGATTCTTCTCTCTTTTCTTCTTTATTATTCTTGTTAGTGGTCTATCAATTCTGTTGATCTTTTCAAAAAACCAGCTCCTGAATTCATTGATGTTTTGAAGGTTTTTTGTGTCTATCGCCTTCAGTTCTGCTCTGATCTTAGTTGTTTCTTGCCTTCTGCTAGCTTTTGAATGTGTTTGCTCTTGCTTCTCTAGTTCTTTTAATTGTGATGTTAGGGTGTCAATTTTAGATCTTTCCTGCTTTCTCTTGTGGGCATTTCGTGCTATAAATTTCCCTCTATACACTGCTTTAAATGTGTCCCACAGATTCTGGTATGCTGTATCTTTGTTCTCACTGATTTCAAAGAACATCTTTATTTCTGCCTTCATTTCGTTATGTACCCAGTAGTCATTCAGGAGCAGGTTGTTCAGTTTCCATGTAGTCGAGCAGTTTTGATTGGGTTTCTTAATCCTGAGTTCTAGTTTGATTGCACTGTGGTCTGAGAGACAGTTTGTTATGATTTCTGTTCTTTTACATTTGCTGATGATTGCTTTACTTCCAACTATGTGGTCAATTTTGGAATAAGTGTGATGTGGTGCCGAGAAGAATGTATATTCTGTTGCTTTGGGGTGGAGAGTTCTGTAGATATCTATTAGGTCTGCTTGGTGCAGAGTTCAGTTCAATTCCTGGATATCCTTGACTTTGACGAGTTGAGAGAAGACGACTTCAGAAAATCAAACTTCTCCGAGCTAAAGGAGGAATTACGAACCCAGTGCAAAGAAACTGAAAACCTTGAAAAAAGATGTAATGAATGGCTAACTAGAGTAACCAATGCAGAGAAGTCCTTAAAGAACCTGATAGAGATGAAAACCATGACACGAGAGCTACATGACAAATGCATAAGCTTCAGTAACTGATTCAATCAACTAGAAGAAAGGGTATCAGTGATTGAAGATCAAATGAATGAAATGAAGTGAGAAGAGAAGTTTAGAGAAACAAGAGTAAAAAGAAATGAACAAAGCCTCCAAGAAATATGGGACTATGTGAAAAGACCAAATCTATGTCTGATGGGTGTACCTGAAAGTGACGGGGAAAATGGAACCAAGTTGGAAAACACCTTGCAGGATATTATGCAGGAGAACTTCCCCAACCTAGCAAGGCAGGCCAACATTCAAATTCAGGAAATACAGAGAATGCCACAAAGATACTCCTCGAGAAGAGCAACTCCAAGACACATAATTGTCAGATTTACCAAAGTTGAAATGAAGGAAAAAATGTTAAGGCCAGCCAGAGAGAAAGGTCGGGTTACCCACAAAGGGAAGTCCATCAGACTAACAGTGGATCTCTCAGCAGAAACTCTACAAGCCAGAAGAGAGTGGGGGCCAATATTCAACATTCTTAAAGAAAATAATTTTCAACCCAGAATTTTATATCCAGTCAAACTAAGTTTCCTAAGTGAAGGAGAAATAAAATCCTTTACAGACAAGCAAATGCTGAGAGATTTTGTCACCACCAGGCCTGTCCTATAAGAGCTCCTGAACGACTAAACATGGAAAGGAACAACTGGTACCAGCCATTGCAAAAACATGCCAAAATGTAGACCGTCAATGCCAGGAAGAAACTGCATCAACTAACTAGCAAAATAATGAGCTAACATCATAATGACAAGATCAAATTCACACATAACAATATTAACCTTAAATGTAAATGGGCTAAATGCTCCAATTAAAAACAGACTGGCAAGTTGGATAAAGAGTCAAGACCTGTAAGTTTGCTGTATCCAGGAGACCCACCTCACGTGCAGCGACACACATAGGCTCAAAATAGAGGGATGGAGGAAGATCTACCAAGCAAATGGAAAACAAAAAAAGGCAGGGGTTGCAATCCTAGTCTCTGATAAAACAGACTTTCAACCAACAAAGATCAAAAGAGACAAAGAAGGCCATTACATAATGGTAAAGGGAGCAATTCAACAAGAAGAGCTAACTATCATAAATATATATGCCCCCAATACAGGAGCACCCAGATTCAGAAAGCAAGTCCTTAGAGACTTACAAAGAGACTTAGACTCCCACACATTAATAATGGGAGATTTTAACACCCCACCGTCAACATTAGACAGATCAACGAGACCGAAAGTTAACAAGGATATCCAAGAATTGAAGTCATTTATTTTTAGAATGATTGTCATAAGATTTCCATCTGTACCACAGAGTGCTTCAATCAAGATATTTTGTAATAATGTCCAGAACAGGATCAGATATTTACATACAGAACATATATTTTGTTTCTTGTATGGTTTATATACACACTATATGCATTTTCAGATTTTTCCCTTCTTCACTCTCATGATTTCTGTATATATATATTTTTATTGTGAAAAAAGACTACATTTTCAGAAAACATGTGCTGCAAATAAGTTACTCAATTACAATACTTCAACTCAAGTCTTTGATTATCTACAGAGGCATACTAAAATATAGTTTTTGCCATATGGTTGCCTCTAATCCCAGTTACACATATTTGAGAGCTACCAACTAGACTTAGCAGTGGTTACTTGCTGATCCTGAACCAGCATGGTGGAAGACACCAGACACTGGGGCCATAACACTTGGCAAGCTTCTTTATGTCCCACTCTGTGTATTTTTCTTTTTTCTTTTTTTTTTTTTTAGAGATGGAATTTCACTCTTGTCTCCCAGGATGGAGTGCAATGGCGTGATCTCAGCTCACTGCAACCTCGCCTCCCAGTTTCAAGTGATTCTCCTGCCTCAGCCTCCCAAGTAGATGGGATTACAGGCACCCGCTAGCATGCCCAGCTAATTTTTTTTTTATTTTTAGTAGAGATAGGATTTTACCATGTTGGTCAGTCTGGTGTTGAACTTCTGACCTCAGGTTATCCACCCACCTCGGTCTCCCAAATTGCTGAGATTACAGGCATGAGTCACTGCACCCAGCCCCACTCTGTGCATTTTGATCAATGAAATAGTGAGTCTACTTTTGATATCTCCCAAAGTCTCCTAAATTATTTTGCCAGCATAAGTGTCCTGCATTCCTGCATTATGGCACTAATGGTATCGTAAAGAGCCAAGCCCCTGCATTATGGCACTAATGGTATTGTAAAGAGCCAAGCCCCTGGGTTAGTCTGTGTGGGTTTTAATCCTGGCTTCAGCACTTGACAACTGCATGAACCTGGGCAAATCATATAATCTCTGCTGGTCTCCATGTTCTTATCATAAAAGAGAGATAATCATAATGATCAATTTATTGAATTATTTAAAGATCAAGTGAGCCTATACATGTATAAAGTATCTGGAAAAGCATCCAGCAAATGTTACAGGTAAATAAACAACAATTACTTGGATGGTTTAATTGCTTATCTTTGATTTCACTTTCTGTAACTGATAAATACTTAATACTGTAGTAGCCATTGACAATGATTACCCCAGATTCACTATATCCAAAACAGAATTCATCCTTTCCCTCTACCATATGTCTCTCTCAAACATACTCCTTTTATTCTATTTTCTACCTAGCTGATAGCATAGTCAGTTCCAGTTTTATAAACTAGAAAACTCAAAAAAAAAAAAATCTTCATTCTCCCTATCTCTTCTTCTTTGGTCCCAAACCCAAGAAATTACCAAATCTTGTCCAAATGGCACCCTCAATATTGTGCTTCAGGTCCTTCTTCCTTTCTCCCAGGAGGGCTACAAAAACTTTCCCTGTATCCAACCATTCCTCACCTCTCCACCTTCAATTCCATCCTATATATGGTCACCAGGCTTCTCTTCCTAAAACATAACCCTAGCCACATGGCTTCTAATTTTTAAAACCTATTCGTTCTATGCATATATGTAAATGCATAGGTTTTACTTTATATATATATTTACTTTATATATAGTTTTTACTTTATATATTATATATAAATACATAAAATATATATAATATATAAAATATATTTTATATATAGTTCTAAATATATATAGTTCTATATATATAGAGAGAGTTCTCATTCTCAGAGGTCTTACAGCCCACTAGGGAGGTAGCCAGGTGAGCTGGTGATTTTAACACGGTGCGATACATGCTATTTTTGTTGATATGCACAACATTGTATGAGACTAGAGAAGAGGCAGTAGCATGGACTAGGGACAGGAGTATAAGAACAAAGACTTCTTTCCGGGTGTTAAGTGCTAAAAAACAAAACAAAACAAAACAACAAACTTCAATTGCTTCTTACTGCAAGTGGTGGATACCAAATTCTGCAGTTGCAATCTGGCATTCCAACCCTTCATACAATGATCTCAATTGAGCCTTCGAGCAGTTTTCCACACTCTATAATCTAGCCGACTTGTCTTTTTACAGTTCCACAAAAGAGCCCAAGCACCAGCACTTTTTTCCCACTTATTTGCACATTTACTTCTCTCAGCCTGGAGCAGCCTTCTTCCCCATTATTATTTTTCAAAAAACAGGTTAAATGCTCCTACCTCTACAGTGAAGTCTACTAAAATGCCTTCATCAGAATTAATTTATGTCATTTTTCCTCCCTTGACCAGTGTGCCGTTTTAAACTAATCTACGCATACATCTTTCTCTCCCATTGCCCTGTGCACTAAAAGGAGGCGGGTGCCATGTCTCATTCATCTTTGTAATTCCCAAAGGGGCTTTTACAATAATGGGCAGCACCTAGGAGGTACTCTGTGAATGCTGTTTGAATTAAATTAAATTAAAATGGTTGAGAAGGCATTTTCATTCTTCATGATCTTTGGGCACTTCCCTGAAAAGCCCTCTATTTAAAGGATTTAACCTTTTGGCAGAAGATGTTCATGTTCTTTTTTTCAACTCGGAAGAAGGGGTTTTTTAACAGAAATAAAAGCCAAAAAAACTCTGTTTGGCCACTTAAAAATTATGTAGAAATAAAGTATTATCATTCTTTGTTTCAGGGCTTCTCAGATGCTTTAAAAATTGTTTTGAAACCAAAAGTCAGAAAGGGTTTAAAATTCCTGTCTGAGTGGACAGAGAATAATAAATGAACTTAAGATGACTTCAAAAAACTGGACAGAAACTAACTGTGATGTTCACACTGCCTTGTGCTTGCTGTCTACAGAGTCTTATTTATTAAATATTTTGTGTTCCCACTTTGCAGAGTTAAATAGTTTACATAGAATGTAGCCCAATGAATGAAGTCATAGTTAATAAACAAAAAGAGAACAGAAAGTTATAAACTGCGTAATAGATGAGCAAATGCAAGATAAAAGAAGAGTAAAATACTTCTGCTTTCATTTACTTATGAGATAGTTTTAAATTTTCAAAGGAAAAAAATAGCTTATGTAATTATGTCTTCAAAATACTAATGCACCAGGAGGCCCTATCAAAGTTATGAATGTATCTATGAGAGACATAAGGAAACAATGACTGGCTTAAAGTCACACAGTCAGCTAATGAGAGACAGATTCAAATCCACATCTCCTGACCATCAGTCCTCCACCTGTCTCAATAGTGTCAGGTCATGATGCCTCCAACAAAGCATCATGAATTATATTCAGGGTTACAACACAGAGTGTATACACTAAAGTAAGAGATTTCCAGGAAAACTATGTTTCTCATGTGTCCATTTTCACTTTTAATATTGTGTTTCCATTCAGACAAATCTCTTGACCTAAGTGACTGTGTAATCATATCTACCTCACATCAATGGTTTTCCAGAAAAATAAATATCTTAAGTTCCAACTATTCTATGACTGCACAGAAATGTCCAATTTGATGCTTGAAGCACCTGTAGATTGTAACTGGGTGGAGAGAGGAGGAGAGAGGGGAAGAAGAAAAGAAGCTGCTGATGTAGAAGTAGAAGCATTCCCTGATATTTTCTTGGTGACAGCAATAAACAACTTTTGTTTTACACTTTATCAGCTGGACTTCTAGAAATTAGCAGAATGGTTAAGAATGGTAGGAACTGGATCAGATAGCATTGGTGTGAATTCTGGCTCTACTATTTAGTGTGACTTCAAGCAGTCTTCCCTATGAGTAAATTGGGATAAAAATAGCTGTCTTCTTTAAAGCATTGTTAGAGGGGTTAAATGATAAATGTGAAAGTACTCAGCATGGATTTTGGCATTTGATAATTCCCCATTAATTTAGCTATTATTGTTAGTGGTAGTATAGAATTATTAATTTTGCTTTTCCATGTATGATAATATGATAGAAAGGAGAAACGGGGGTTTGGGGATGGAGATAAGTAACTAAAGAAAAGGACAAGTACTTGTGAGAAGAGACTAAAAGTGATTTGGAGACTGATTTCCACGGGACGAACACACCATAAGCTCATGATTTCACAATGATTTTATTTTCCTTGAAGGAGAAGAAAAAAGAACTATAGTAAATTTCAGGGGGATCTAGAATGACAGAGCATTTATGAAAAGAGAGGACTAAGAGTAAAAGGACCCTTTAAAAGATTTACCATTTTTATTAAAGCGTCACCATTCATTAAAGTCCCCAGTTAGGATAAATTAGCCGTGTGAAGATGTTCACATCCTCATTTTGGGAATCAGCCTTTACTGAACACTGTGGGAGTGTTCTGCTCTGTCTGGGCAGACAGAGGGCTGCCTGACCAGCTAATCTGTATCACCTGTGAGCAGGAGTACAAACGCCATCACCACCAAGTGTTTTCTGAAGGATAAAGTGGCTTACAGTGGACTACGCAGCTCTGGCTTTCGTATATAATCTCATAGAATGAAAGGCACACACTGTCATATCCATGTACTCAAAGAAGCTAGGAAAGCCCCCGGTAGTTACATGTATTGAAAATATTTTATGACAATGTTTCTTAATAACTACTAAAACTTTGGTTGAGAGAACTGAGGTACTTCTGAAGCATATTCTCATATTCCATTTTTCTAAATACTCTTTGCTCTACCCTGGATTAAAGCAGACTTTCAGAGAAGCATGAATGTGTACTGCATCATACTGGTGAGTTATAAAGTTGCTTTTACTAACGTGCAATTTGACACTGTAATATCAGCTTATATGAAGAGACAGTATAAAAAAAGTATAAAAATGTAACTGTATGACAATGGTTACACAGATTTTGCTCATTACAGTCCACAATAACCACTTTGTGACTATCCATGGGGAAAACGTCTCTTATCATTTCCTAGTCAGTAGCAGTCAGCCTTCTGCTAAGCAACTGATCTGTTTGTTATTCTCTTATGGACACTGCGAATTGTATAATTCATCTTGTCTTCCCCTTTGCACTGGATGCTGGAAATCTTGAGGCAAATCTTTGTTTGATCCTGAAGAATATATATAATCTTTTAGACATATTTTTGTGTTCTTTTGGCTTTATTTTACTCTTCTACCATTATATTGTCTTTAACTTATATTTCTTTTTATTAAAATTTTAGTTTACCTTGCCATATTATACACTGACTTCAATCATATACTGTAACATAATGAATGAATTAATCAATTATTCTAATAATAAAGAAGTTATACCATGATATGTACTAGGATAAAAGGCAGAGCATATCTCAGCCTATATAAATATATAGAGTTCTAATATAACAAGAATTCTAAAAGTAAGCAGTCACTTGAATGGTTTCTGTTGCTCAAACAAGTTGGACTTAATGTCTCTTATATCCATTAGGTCTTTTCCTCATGTTAACATAATGGCTGTGCAGCTCCACTAATTTTGCTGTTTATTAGAAAAAAAATGAAAGGGATAGGGGCAGAGGCAGGGCCAGTGGACAGCCACCTACATCTCAATGGCTATGCCTGAGTCACACTGTCACCCATACTTATAAGGGAGATCAGAAAAAATAATCTGTAACATTTACAACCTATAGAGCAGGGTCAGGTGAGTCAGTTGGGTTGGAATTAGGTATTGGATGTGAAAACATAAATTATGCTACTGGTATCAACTATGCAAATATGGCAAATTTTCGACTGTAAGTTTAAGTTCAAGTCAAATTATCTATTTTCCAATTTTCTAGGAAAACGTAGGCCTGCGTTTAAAAAACAGAAGCATTTACACAATTAGTGATTTGATTTAGGGGTTAAAAAAAAGCCCAATGAAGGAAAGGCATTTTTTTTTTTTTTCTAGACAACTTAGCAGGCCCTGTGCCCCAGAAGCTTGAGCCAATTGTGAAACATGCCACTAGTGCATTAGTTCTGGATAGTTTTTTTTCCCCCCTTTTTAGAAAGCATTTCAACCTAACACACTCACAGTTATCCAGAGTATATCGTCATTTGCTTAGCCTTATTTAAGTCGGAAAAAAAATATGTGTGTGTGTGTGTGTGTGTGTGTGTCTGTATATATATACATGCATTGCTGAAGGTGAAAATCATAGGTCACTACCTCTTTGGCTTCTTTTTACTGCAATTCCCATGCTTTGTTTTGTAGCCATACCCTCTTGCATGAGCTAATAGGAATAACCCATGACTGTCTGTAGGAGGCACTACCAGTTGAGGTGACAATTCTAGAATTTTTAATGCAACAAGCTCCAAGACATGAAGTTATTCTCTTCTTCAGTTCCAAGTAACTTTAACAATTAATTCTAACAGATTTGGCAGAAGTTCCTTGAGTCCAGTCAACTGTCTAACTCCAAGGTCCTGCACAATGCATAATAGTTGCACAGGAAATCCAGGTTTCAAGGGCACGCCTTCATAGCAGCCATGTATTAGAAACAGGTGGAGTTTTTAAAACAGAAGCATGGAGACTCTAACTCATTAAAATAAGATACAAAAATAGAATTAAATAATAAATCAACCATAGTAACAAGTATATTAACATTGTGTACTCCAAAAAGAGAAAAAAACTGATGCTGCAGTCCTTTGCTAAACGCTGGGCATAAAAGCACTTTCAATGGACAACAGAGGTGTAAGTAATTTCACTTTAAGAAGGAATTCATAGAGAATTTCCCCAAATAGGTGACTTTATTGAGCTTGATACAGGTTCAAGCAATGCTTGGGATTTTTACCTAACTGCAGTATCTGGACTCATTTATCATGGCTTAGTGGTTTAAGTAACAGTTTAATAACTGAAAACTGGTCTTACCAATGATTTTCTCTGACCTTGAACCAGGCACTCGCCTCCACAGAACTGCTTCTCTAGCTTTCATTTTTGTTCTGTAGAATACAAATAACTCTAAAAAATCGTAGATCAAATACACAAGTAACAAAACTGGAAACATTAAACGAGTAACAATGTCTTCAGTGATATCTCAACATATTTTGGAACTCTAAATACAGATTTGTTTTGCAACCTAAATAATTTCACCTTCCCTGTAGGAAGCACAGGGACTTGAATAAAAACAAAATGAAACATTGTCTCATTTTGCTGAAGTTTCTGTCTATATCTGGAATGTCTACTATTAAAATGCCATTCTTTATTAACTTTTGGCAGTATCTGGTGAACCACTAAAATATGCTTTTGTATGGGACAAAGGGAAGATAGGAAATCTATTTCTTGATGAGCAGGCAATTCTCTTTGGTTTGTGGGAAGTATGACTTGAGATAAAAGGATTTGACTAAATGACCTTTTGAGCTCCAGTCTAATGTGTTTTACTGTTGCACTCCTTTAGCAGAGAGATCTTATCTACTAGATCCAAGTATGGAAACACACGTACTGCACATTTCCATGCACACATATACCTGTGTGTTTGCACATGAGGTAAAGGAGGTTTAAGGTGTTACAGAAAGGACAGTTGTAGAGAGACAACAGAGTGGGAAGAAAATGATGGTCAAATGCTTAAAAAATATCAAACCTGAGAAAAATAGCCTGGAAAGCAAAGAGAGTTTTTCATGAGGATCTGCCTAAGATTTCAGTGTATGTTCCTTACTAGTGGAACCAACAAATCATCACAGCATTGAAAATTCTTCCCCGCACCTCTTACAGATGAAAACCAAATACACTTGCAAAATGATATGTTCCAGCTTTAAATAAAAACGTAGACTGAAAAAAAGTAATAGCCTCCATAAAAATGGGTTCTCATCTCTCTTGCTCATTGAGAAAACATCAAAATTTCGAGAATGAGCGAAAAACACAAATCACGCATTCTTAAACAATAGAAGGGTCAACTTCTTATGCTGGGGATGGTCAGATCTTATTTGCATACAACTGACTCCCTCTATGAAATATAGTTCCACCAAACCATAATTTTACTTATTCCTATTATTATAATTAATATTTATTTGATTATGTAAGTATAGGGATATGGCTGTTTTCTGTTATTGATTAATTCTAATACCAGTAATAGGTAATAGTGTAATATGTGCTAGGAACTGTTATCAGTATTTTATATTTAGTATACATAGACTCACAAAACCCTTGATGGAGGTACCATCATTATCCCTATTTTCACACATAATAATGTTTGAAGCTAATTGCCCAAAAGCATGCAATTGAGACTAATATCTGACATCAGTCAATGTGGGTCTAGAATCCCTACTCCTAACGATGATACTGAACTCCTAAGAGTGTTTTATTTTTAAATTAATTAATCTTAGCCTGAAAAGTGTAAGGACAGTATACTCCAGAAGACAAAAAAGTCATTAAATCACAACTATTTCTCTTTAAGTCTCCAACTTCATCTGAGTGAAACAACATTTTATGAAATTTTGCTAATCTTTCAAGAGCCTAATAGCAAAAGCCCAAGTGAATAATGGATCTTTGATTTCTACCCAGAACACACATGGCCATGCTGCTTTATCATGTAGCACCAGTCACTCCTTTCTACTGTCAAATATTCTGCTAAAGACCATAGCTTCGTGTTCCGAAAGAGTGATGAGTTCAGGGATGTACCCTGCCCTTATAATTCTAGGACACTGAGTAACCTACAAGACAGCACTGAGCTAGTGCCCCGGGACTTGACCCCCGTTTCGGTTTTGTGATGTGGAAATGATACCAATCTATTCAAAGCCAGGGTAAATATATGAATGAGAAGACAGATTTGTGGATAATTTAAAATTCCTAGAAGATACCCTGAGTAGGCAATCAATTTCTGTGTTTTCATTATGTCCAAATAGGTCACATTCTCTTTGGATTCCTGGAAAAACCTATTGAATCTTTCTGGGTCAATAAAATAATTGAGGAATTATTTATTTCTAGTTCTACCACTCAGTGTCAGAGGAGTAGTTTTACTTGAATTGTGGAGCTTCCCACTATAAAACAATCTATTGTGGAATACGCCCTCCTTTAAGAGAAAAACCTGAGGGACAAACAAAAACCTCTGGTCTTACAATGCATTTTCAAAACCTATGAACCAAAGATCTAAATATTTCCTCCAGCAGGGATAAATCACAATCACAATAGTATAAGACAGGTACTGATGAACTGTGGGGCTCAGATAGAAGGAGCTGAAAGGGCAGCAGAGGGCAAAGGAAGAATTAAAGCTGGAGGAGAGACAGTGTGAGAGAAAGCCCAGTGAGAGATAGAAGAGTCTGAAGGGTAGTGGAGAAAGGAATGGTAGCAGAGGAATGGCACCTCTGCCCTGGTTGTTCAGCATATTTTCCCCTGATTTTGCAGGCCAGAAACAATTACTGTGGATCTCCCTGAACCTCTGGGGCACCTGATGTCCTAGAGAGGACATCAGTCCCTCTTTGCTCATTATTCTTTGGGAGTCATGGAGACTTTCCAAGGTTGAACAACAAAGAACTTCATCTCAGTCCCCATATGAATGATCACTTCCACATGTACTCTAAAGAACACACATACTTCTGATTTCTTTCAAAAATTTGATTTCTTTCAGATTTGTTTTGAATATTGTTCCCCTTTTGTGATCTCAAAGCAGAATTAAGGAATTAGTGGGAATTAGTGTGATCTCAAAGCAGAATTAAGGAATTCATCCAATCCATGCTAAATAATTCACCTTTTATGTACAGATCCAGTATGCCCCAAACTCACTTGCTTTTAAGTGCTTGGTTTTCTGCACAAGTGATTACAGTTAGTCCTCTATCAGTCGAACACAAATGTTTGGGTTGTCACAGCTTCCAGGAATATTTTTCTTTTAGATATTCAGAAACATATAAACCTTTAAAAAAAACTCTCTCATGTCTCTACAAAGTTTTAAAAATTATAATTTCTCTGCAAGTCTCTGACAACAGAAAAGACATACTGTGTTTGCACACCACAGCACTAGCCACCAGAAAAAATAATTTTGCTCTGTCCAAATCCAGTAATGGGTATCAATTACTTGGAAAACAGTTTGTAATTTAACTCACTCTTATCTCTTCAAACAGGCTATTTATAATAGAAGTCAGATGATATCCTACCAAGCTTTATGAGGAGAGTGGTTTTCTGGGTTTCTTTAAGGGAGTTGGCTTCCAAAAGATTTTTTGATTGGTTCTTAAGACTGGAAAATTTCATTATCAGCCTCATGTCCAAAGGCAAAAATCTGTAATTTTTAATGGTAAATATAAATAGTAATTATCACACACTGTTTGTAGCATGTCAAAATAAGAACATAGCATTTCCAGTTGGGAAAAAATCACATGCAAAGTAGTACAAAATTATAAAATACTTTTATAATTTTACAATTATATTTTCATACAAGGGTGCACAGAGCACAGCAATTTACTACTATAGAGTTCTATTTATTGCTGTTATTTTATTAATACACAAAAGTCCGTATTTGTGTTTATGTGTAATATGGTCCAACTCACAGCTTTTGAAGAGCAGTAATACTGTTTTAAGATCTCTAAGAGAAACCATAGAGAATAAACCAAAGATCAGGAACAACCATCTTCATTCTTCATGTTTACTCAATAATTTAACACACACTAGGCAACACAGTGACCTACTCAAATCCCTAGAGGACTTTACCGTTGTCAAAAACATAAAGACAAGTCAACCAGCAGCCCTCAAATGCTGAATTTCCATCAATGTCCAAAACACTTGAAACATAAGAGTTTCCCTAAAGTCTTCATTGCCAGATTTAATTAGCAAAATCAAAACCAGAAAGCAAGATTGTAAGACTATGATCATTTGATATTAAAAGCCATCACTAGATATTGTCTTATTATAAAATAGCCTTCAAATTAAAATTAATATAATAAAAGACAAATGATCTTGAAGTTTGAGCTCGAGTCATTTTATCTGCACAATCTTTAGTTTCCTCAACTGCAGAGAGACCAACAGGCCTGCCTTACTTACCTCACAAGGTTATGGAGAGGTTCAAAGGAGTTAATATATACGAAAACTGTGGGAAGTGCAAGGTGAAATATAAATGTGAAATATTATTAGAAAATACCCGTGAATCTTATGTAGGGTTTGTGAGAGGTTTTCTTTTATAATTTAGATGGACATGATGCTTATAAATTATCTAAGGTAATCTGCACATTTTTAAATAATTATTATTATTCTAATCTTTTTCAGATTTTCCACTCGGGCAAATGGAACATTACACAGGTGATATTAAAGTAGATTTTCAAGGTGTAAATGTTTTTGCCTGTACTACAAGCTGAGTCCTGTCTCCATATAGTCACCTTCAGCAGTTAGCAGGAAAAGAAATTAAATTTAGTTCTCATTTTATTAAAACAAGAAAATTAAAAAGAGAATAGTTTTGGAAAAAATTTTAATATTTTATAAAAAGGAGTATATTGGTAAAAATAATTTCATTGCATACAGTGATTCTCCTACATCTCTGGTCTTTTTTTTTTTGGAAAATATTAGGTTACCTCATGATTTACAAGTGAAAAACTGCTTAAGCAAGACACAGCATCCCCTTTAGTGAAGAGTGACCTGGGAGTTAAGAGGTTCTCTAACAAGTTACTTCACAAGTTTTCTAAAGTGGGACTGAAACACTGATTTCTTTGCTTGAATGTTTTAATTAGGGGCTGAAAACTCATCTTTCCTGACTCTCAGTTTATAACTCAGCCTTTCTGTTCAAGAATTTGTCTCCTGCAAATGAAAGACACGAATGATAAATATGTGCATGTGTCCAGAACAGACATGCGTGCTCTGCTGCCTGCCCCTGCTTGGGCCCATCTGCTCTGATGGCAAAGTGCCCATTGGCAAGCTGGTCCATCTTACTTCAGCAGAGCTGCCAGCCTTCTAAGGGTCTGTGTGTGGGTATACTGTGGTGAGAGCTAGCTTTCTGCAAGGAGCCCTTCCACCCAACATACATATGGGTCTATTTGCACTTGACCACACTTGTTGGCTCTCATATGTCATAAAACAAATGCTCCTAGCATGAACAAAAAGAGGGAAGAGCTGCACTAATATTTCAGGCATCAGTGAACATAGAATACATGCAAAACTTCCTGTAGGAAATGGCTCAGAGTGGACAAGGAGGCCACGGACAAAGGGAGGAGGAAAATGATCCATTTATCTATTATTAGTGTGAGAGGTAAGAAGCAATGTTAGCTTGAAAGTCCCAGTGTGAGCATTTTATCATCCCACATAAAAGTGCATTTCCCTCTCTCATACAGTTCTATAAAGGTCTAGAAGAGACAATACATGTACTCAGAGTATTCCCCTGTCTTTGGGGTCACTGTCGACCCAATATAGCATGCCCTCTTTATAGCCCTCTTTCAACCTAAATCTGAGAGCCCCAAAGCCAAGGACAGGATGCAAAGCCCAGGACTTTATAATAAAGGGATAACAGTGAAATATTTTAAGGACTAAACTTATCTAGGCACAGCTCAGTTCTTTATAAATATTAAAGTGCAGCTACAAAAGGCAAACAAGATCTTGAATAAAGTGACCGACAGAGATCAAGACATGCCATCTAAATTTTTAGGAATTTCACGCACAAGCATCAAAGGCACTGCTGCAGAAGAACCCAGGAGAGTGACAACTGCTATAGTTACTAATTCATTCATTCAACAAATACTTAATGAGCCTCAGCTCTGTGCCAGGTGCTAGAGATACAAAAGAGAACAAGAAACAGATAAAAATCCCTTCCCTTGTGCAGCTTACATTGTAGTGGGGGAGAAAGGCAATGAACAGCCCCAATACATGTATGCTTCAATGTCAGGTAGTAAAAATGGCTGTAAGGGAAAGTAAAGCAGGAAAAGTGGATAGAGAGAGACAAGGTGCTGTATTAGGCAGAATGGTAGAGAAGGCATCACTGAGGATATGTGAACAGAGACCTGTGTGAAGTGAGAGAGAAAGGCACGGAGATCTGGAGTAAGTGTTCCAGGTAGGGGTCAGAGCAAGTGCAGTGGTCCTGAGCTGGGCAAAAGGTTGGCTTACTCAGAGAACAGCAGTGAAGCAGAGGGATGGAAGGCAAGGAATAGAGTAATATGAGATGGGGCTAGAGAGGGAGGTCCAAGCAAGGTCATCTAGGACTTACAAGTCATGTTTTGCAAGGGAACTGATGTTTAACCTAAGTGTGATGGGACATGACGAAGATTTTAGGTCAATGAATGATATTATCTCTGCTTTATACTTTTATATGATTATTCTTGGTTCATTCTGAAGGACTAGCCATGGAAACCAAAGTAGGAGCAGAGAATACAGTCATCCAGCTACCAAAATAATATAATAGTGACTTGGATTGAACGGCTCTTGGTGGAGTCAGTAAGAAGTGGTGAGATTGGGATATATTTTGAGGGCACAGCTGACAGAACTTACTGATGGATTGGTTATGAAGTGTCAGGGGAAATGGGGGACAAGAATAACACCTACTCAGCATTGGATGACTGCTGGAAACATACTGAGATGAGGGAAGCCTGGAGGAGGAGCATATATCAGGAAAAGGAGTAATCAAGAGTTCTGTTTGAAATATTGAGTAAGCAGCTGTAAATAAAAGTCTATGGCTGAGACTTCTATCACCAGAAAATACAGTCCAAACACTAAAGACACATCTGTCACCTAGTGAATGCTCAATAAGCGATGGTTTTTATGTTGTGGTTGTTATTGTTACTACTAAACTCACACCATCTTTTGCCTCTAAGATGTTGCTTTATGAAGGAATTTGATATATGGGAGCACCGGGACTCAGACAGGGTAGGAATTGTTTAAAACATGTATCAGCACATGTTCTAGTTCTGAACTAGAGAGAAAATCTGAGGAAAACTATGAAGTGTTCAAAAGCAGTAGTTACCAAGGAAGGAAATGGCAGGAGAACAACAATTAAAACTTCAAGAGGCCCGAGATAAACAATAGAGAAAGAGTTCTCCGATGTTCCAGCCTCACCTGGAAAGATTTTTTTTTTTTTTTTTTTTGAGATGGGGTTTTTGCTCTTGTTGCCCAGGCTGGAGCACAGTGGCAAGATCTCGGCTCACTGTGACCTCTGCCTCCTGGGTTCCTCTCCTGCCTCAGTCTCCCTAGTAGCTGGGATTACAGGTACATGCTACCACGTCCAGCTATTTTTTTTTTTTTTTTTGTATTTTTAGTAGAGACAGGGTTTCGCCATGTTGGCCAGGCTGGTCTCGAACTCCTGACCTCAGGTGATCCACCCACTTCTGCCTCTCAAAGCGCTGGGATTACAGGCATGAGTCACTGTGTCTGGCCCTGGGAAGATTTTTAAAATGAGATGGTAAAGATCCACTTTGGATCAACTGACTCAGTCTTCAAGGATCCATCCCAGAATCTATTACTTAAAAGTGTTCCTTGGATAACTGCATGTTTGAAACCGCCACCCAAGGACACAGTCTTCTAAACTAAAATGGGAAATGTTTGTCAGCACTGGCTGTTAAGAGAGCAGGACACAAAAAGTATCATGATTGTCTTTTATATCAAGTGGGCCCACAAAGCTCATTTCTTAAATATATCAGAAGGTACCTATCAAAAAGAGGCTTTTTCAGAAGGATGCATTGGAGGCCACAAATCACAGAAATGCCACTGTACCTCAAAGAACATTTAAGACATCAGCTTCTTCTAGAACTGTAACTACAGTCACCTATGCAAGTAAACATTATAATGTGAGTTATGGGTACTATGGTATTTCAGAAAGAATATGAAAAAGGGATGAGATAACCAAGGACTTAAACCCGGGTGTGCCTCCAGCAAATCATGTGACTTGAGAAAACTTTCTTTACCTTCTTAGATCACAGTATTCTTAACTTTAAATGGACGATCTTATTATCTTCGTGATTTACGAGAGTCCTATGTTGCCACATTGTTGCTTCAATTGAAAACTTGGGTAAAGAGGAGACTGCTTTGCTTTTAACCGTTTTCCAGTTCTGTATGAGACTTCACTTGAAAAAAGAGTTTCCTTCCTTTAAAAAAAGTAGCTTGAAAAACATTATAGTAAATAATCTCAAAAGTATCTTGTAGGAACAAAGGAACTAACACGTGCTAAACCTTCATTACAGGCCAAGAATTTTAGGCTTGTCATCTCATTTGATCCTCAATGCAATCCCAAAAGCTCTAGGGCCATGAATACGCCCACTTCAGAGATGACGAAATTGTGGCTCAGAAGAGTTATTTATTTATTTATCTAATGAAGTTTGTAATCAGAATCACTCTATTTCAGATTCATACCTGAAGTGCACCAAAGCTCACAACTTTTACATTAATCCTTAATGTTTCCTTCTAGAGTTTTATGATTTCTGTTTTTGACTTAAAACAGTACAGCCTAAATTTGTAACATCTTTCCTTAGCTCTAAGCGATTTCTGGCAATTTTCAAAAATTGTCTGCCATGAAATTCTCCCACAAGCTTTAGCTTCATATTGGAAAACTATTACTAGGACACTTCCTCCTGGATGTTTAATGGCTTTCTCAAACTCAAGAAGTTTAAAACAAAATCATTATCTTCAATCCAAACCTGTTCCTTGTTTTATCCTTTTGGATAACATCACCATCCACTCTGTTTACCTTTGACTCTTCCTTCTCACTAAACCATTCCCTGCAAGGCTCTGATAAATATTCCTCAGATCTATTCACTCCTTTCTGTCTGTAAGCTCCTGCTTTAATTATCTCTCATGAAGCTACAGCAATGGCTTACACCTACTCTGCCTGCATCCACTTGTATCATTCAAGTCCTTTTCCTCTGTGCATTCTTCTATATTATAATTTAACCTGCAATTTTGAAAATATTTGTATATGTACCTCCCCAACTATACCAGGAGATATTTCCAGTGCTGCATTCTATTAATATTCCTATCTTTACTACCTAACAGTGTCTCACACATAGTCGCTTCTCACACACAATAAAAAGTTTGCCAAATTAAAAAAAACAGTAAGTCAAAATTGAAAACATTTTTGTTGGAGCAACTGGACATTCATAGGCAAAACAATAAGCCTCAACCTAAACCTCAGACCTTATACAAAAATTAACTCCAAATAGATCATAGACTTAAATATAAAATAATGAAACTTTTAGGGAAAAAAAGAGAAAATCTTCAGGATAGAGATTTAGGGAAAGAATTCTTAAACTTGATACCAAAAGCACAAGCCATTAAAATAAAAATGGATTCTTATCAAATGGTCCTCACCAAAATTAAAACTATTTGCTCTGTGAAAGACTTAGATAACAAGAATAAAAGACAAGATACATACTGAAAGAAACTATTTGCAAACCACAAATCCAACATATAGAATATGTAATGGACTCTCAAAACCTACCAGTAAAAAGACAATCCAATTAGAAAATGGGCAAAAGATATGAAGAGACATTTCAAAAAAGGGGTTACACGGATGGCGAATAAGCACATGAAAAGATGTTCAACATCATTAGTCATTAAGGAAACAGTAAAACCACGAGGAGATACTACTACACATGTATCAGAATATATAACATAAAACATAGTGTTAACGCTAAACGCTGGCAAACGCAGAGAAGCTTAATCTCTCACGCATTGTTTATGGGAATGTAAACTGGCACATCCATTCTGAAATATAGCTTGCAGTTTCTTACAAAACTAAACATCCAGCAATCTCACTGTTGGGCATTTATCCCAGAGAAATGAAAGTTTACTTTCACACAAACCTATTCACAGATGTTCATAGTATATTTACTTACAATATTCAAAAACTGGAACAAACTGAGATGTCCTTTAACAGGTGAGTGGTTAAACAAAATGTGGTATATCCATACCTTGGAATACTACTCAGAAATTAAAAGGAATGAACTATGGACACGGGGCAAGGTGGATGGAACTCAAGGAAATTATCCTGAATTTTTAAAAATCTCAAAAGGTTTTACATATAGTAAAATTCCATTTATATAACATTTTTGCAATGATAAAATTATAGAGATGAAGAGATTACAGGTTGTCAGAGGTTAGGGATGGAGGGATGGAGAGGGGAAGAGAAATGAGCATGACTATAAAAGGGCAGAACTATGGAACTGTTCTCTATCTTGATTTTAGTGATATTTATGCAAAGCTACATATGAGATAAAAATGCATGCACCTAAATACACACACACACACACGTGTATATAAAACTTGTTAAATCTGAATAAGGTCTGTGAATTATGCCCATCTCAATTTTCTCATTACGATATTTTATTACAGTTTTGCAAGCTGTTACCACTGGGTAAACTGGGTGACAAGTTCATGGGACCTCTGTATTATTTACTGCAACTGCATGTGAATCTATAATTATCTGAAAATAAAAAAATTTTAAACACTGAAGGCATTTAAGAGTATTAAAGAAATTCAGGGCAGCTTCAGCTTAAGAAGTTCCAACAAGTTTTTGACCAGCAGCTGCTGCTTTGGTTAATCTTATCCAACAGTTATGGGGATGACTGAGATTCACTGTGTTAGTTAACATTGGTTATAGAAAAGGATTGGCTAAAAGATCTTGACCCTTAGTCATTTTCTGTGTGACTAATTTAGTGTTTGACCTTGAGCGGTCTGTCTAACTTCTCTCTTAAATAAAAGGGTGGGGCTAAATGATACCTCTGCTTCTTTCAATTTTAATGTTCCACAAGCACATCATGATCCTAAGACAAAAGAAAGAGGATAAGAGCCGAGTTCGACAGAAGAATATGAAATATATCACGGGGACCTGGTTAGAAGAAAATGGCAGAATCTTTCCTTTTGGTAAGGTCGCCAAGGTGGTTTTGGGACAGCATTTGTTAGTTACAAGAAATTCTAATCTCTAATCTGTTCTCTACTACTATACAAGTAGTAGAGAACAATAGTAACACATTTCATCTATTATAGTGATCAGGATGCTGCACAATATAATTGAATACAAGGCTTATTTCACAAATACAACTATGACTATGGAATAGTAAGATGTTTTTAAGAATGGTTTTGTTGTGTTTGTGTGCATGTGTGTGCAAGTATTTTTAAAATAATTGACGAAAGTACTAACATCCTTTTGCATTGTAATAGTATTTTGCAAGGAAAGGTCTCTGTAGGAAGTTAAAACTGGAGATGCACAAGGACCCAGATTTCCTGAGCAATAATTAAAACTGTAAGAATTAGCTGACCAACAGTCCAAACAAAAATTAAGGGAGTTTTTTCTTCAAGGGAGGAAAACTCAAGGGAGTTTGCCATCTAACAAGCCAAACAAAGCCAGTGAGCTTACTGAGAGAAGTGAAAAATCCTGTTTGGAATGGGTCAGAGCTTGTGAAAGAGAAAGTCAGGTGGAATGAGTTGAGCCAGCTGTTTTGCAATATTTTGAGCAAGAATTTTAAAAGGCATCAAGCATAGGGAGTCTACTCTAATAGATGAACTAAACAAACCCCCAAAGCTTTATCAACCCATAAACTCATTCTACCCTCCCAACCCGACACTGCAAAATTTCAAGGCCAGCACAGGGTGAGTGTCATGGGCTATTAAAACACACATCTTGCTATGGTCACAATATTTGTGTCCCCCTGAAACTCATATGTGGAAATCCAAACACCCAAGTTGATGGTGTTAGGAGTGAAGCCTTTGGGAGGTAATTAGGTCATGAGGACAAAACCTTCATTAATGGTGTTAACTCCCTTATGAAAAAAGTCCCATGAGAGACTCCTTGCCCTTTCCACCATGTGAGGACACGGCAAGGGGTGCCATATATGAGCCAGTAAACAGGACCTCACTAGGCACCAAAACTGCCTTAATCTTGGACTTTCCAGCCTCTAGAACTATGAGAAATAAATTCTTGTTCTTTCTTAGTAACCAGCTTATGGTATTTTGCTATAGCAGTCTGAACAGACTAAGACACACTCATTTGGGAACATTTCAGTACCCCCTTTCTTCTTTAAGACTGCCTTAGATACTGCATTTAAATGATTTACTTTTTAATAAAGCCACTGTGATTCACCATGGGCTTTATGTGTCATATTGATGACTCTTAAAGTGTGGTCCCTGGGTCAGCAGTGTCAGCATTGTCTGGTAACCTGTTAGAAATGCAAATATTTGGTTCCCAGTCCAGACCGATTAAATCAGAAAACCTGGCAGTGGGACCCAGCAAGCTGTTTTCAAAAGCTCCCCCCATCAACCAGGTAATTCTTATGCATGCTAAAGGTTTGAACTACTGTTTTATACACACATTTATACACACACACACACACAAACACATGCACACACAGAGTTGATGTGGAATTAGGACAAAGATAATAAAATCATAGATTTCCTTAAAGATAGAAATTGATCCTTCAGCCTAATAAAATAACAGATAACAAAGAGCAAACTTTAGAGTCCTTAAATAGCCACTGTGGAGTGAATTCTGACCACTAGAACCTCTACACACAATTTAAACCAGATTTTACCTTTTTCTGGTCCATTCTCCCAGTTTCCTACAGGTAGGGAAATCTATCTTATTAGGAGTCATTACCCGCACAGGCAAAGAACTTAGAATTTGGAAGTATCCAAGTAGGACTCAAGTTCTATTTAGGTTTCTATTGAAGAGATTTGAGGTAGGGTGCAGGTAATGGTTAATGGTAAAATCTACTTGTTCATGCAGTTGTTGATTCAAGAAAGCCACTAAAATGTTGTCACATATCTCCTCATAACCTTCCTGCTTCTCAGAATGTTTAGATATTTTCTCATGTTTCATACAACACAATTTTTTCTTTATTCATCTCATGTTGTTTCATTGTTTCTTAATTGCATCTCAAAGAATGTAAGCTCCCTAAGGACAAGGGAGTGGTGTCTCCAGGTGTTCATTGTGGTCCAACTGTACATAGACACTGATGAGCAGATGCCTTCATCTTCCTCCAGTCCCACACTGGATCACCTAGATAGCTGAGATGTCACCTTGCAGTAGACGATGGCTTGCCTAATGAGAATTCAGAGCAAATCATTCAATTGTCAGCTTTGTATCTGGCAGAGTCAGAGTAACACTTTAGGTATTGCTAAAGAAAATGATGTTACCAATAAAACACTACTTTTGTATTTGAAATTTGCCATATATTCCTCTTAGCCTATCACTAGGTAAAGACTGGTACATGTTATGACCATAACTATTTAGTTTTGCAACTATTCTATGTCAAATTTACTATTAGCATATAGGTGTTGTTAATTAAGCTTTCTGCTTGTGTTACAGATTTCTATCAATCTCAACCAGTGTTTTCTGGATTAGCATAACAAATCCAGCTCACAGTAATGTGCACCTTGGCAGTGTTAATGGATATGAGGCAAAAGGCTCTGGGAAAATAAACAGAGCTCTAATAGCTATGTCTTTAAAAACACATGACAATCTAAAACAGCGCTGCTGTTAGGTTTACCATCGATCTTAGGCAACTATTAAAATTTTCCATGGATTATTAGATTCATGCAAGTAAACTTCATTCACTGTTGTCATCTTGATTATAGCAGTGGTCACATCTTATGTGAAACCAGTTTTCTTCTATACTGGTTTGTTAATTTGTATTCCATAAAGCAGTGGTTACTTTTCATCACAGGGGAAAATTTTTATTTTTAATTTTTGACCAAATAGGCAAAATCTGGTAAACTATAACCTGCAAGATGCAAACAATGCTTATGTAAGCATTGGAAAGGGTTGTTTTCTGAAAGACATCAACTCAAGGATATACCATGTTTTTATGACTAGAGCTAAAGTTTTTATGACTAAAGTTTCCCATGCTCAGCAATTTAGGTAATTCTCACATATACCTTCCAGAGAACAGTAACACCACCACCATTGTGGAGTTACGGTTGCACTCCTACTTAAAAGAATCCTATAGTATCAACTGCAATACCACACACTGCCACTGTGCCATCCATCTGCTGGATTCACCACCATAAAAGAGGTAAGGGTTGTTTATGCTGAGGGGTTTTCAGGGACTGCTGGCGGCAGACATTTATTTCATAGATGAGAGGGCCATTCACTTTTCCTTTCTGAGAGAGTAAGGGTTACATTTCAATAGTAGCTAACAATCTAATAGTTCCTAGCCGACTAACTGAGGAAAACAGAAAGCCAGAAATATGACTTACTAGTGTGTACCTGCTGTTTGGGGATGAATTTGTACACTTATAAATAACCCCATTTCTCATACAGTAAGGTACAGAAGCTTAAGTTAAAAAGGAGAACTATATTTTTAGAAAAAAATAATGATTGAGGGAGTTTCAATACTAGGGATATCTAACATTTTTGTCCCATAACACAACTCCATTGCCTAAACCTACAGCAAAGTCTCCTAAAAACACAGCCTAGAGCCAGTGGGACTTCTGGGATTAAAAGAATCAAGGGCATAACCAGCAGGGTGACCTAAGTTGGCACTGTGCTTAGGAAATAAAACTCAGAGTAATGATTGGGCATTCAGTAGATGCAGAGACTCAGAACAGAGTCACAGGAGAAATGTAAGCTCCACAAAAATCCCCCAAATAACAGAAAATATGCTTGAGTTGGAGCTAGTGGAAGTTTAAGCCAATTTCACTCAAATTTTCTGAGTCAAAGTGACCTAAGGACTTGGGGACATGCAAGAAACTGATATATGCATACTCACCTAATATATTTAGATATGCCCCTATTATTATATATTAATATTTATACTAGCTGTTTCTATAAACTGTGATTCATTTTTCCAAAAGCAACTTTGAGAGCAGACCCTGATTCTGTACATCTTTTGCTTAATCACAGTTCTGGAGAGGTAATTTAGACAAACCACAAGGTTCTGACCACGATATCACTCTTGATCCACCCAGGGGCTATTCATTCTAGTTACACATGACTTGAAAGCATCCTATCCATGTGAATGGCAGTTTGCACATTTCTTTCTTCTTCACCAACTAGGAGCTATGCTGGCCCCACCTGATTGCTTACTTAGATGCTAAAGCCCAGCGAACTCTTAAGTTATATAGTAGCTTCTTTCTTTTTTTACAAATAACTAAGTCATACAGCCCAGGAATTTCAGCTCTACCTTTTCGGTGGCTCCGTCATATTCAACACGTTACATAGGATCCCTTTTCCTATCTTTTTCTCATCTAGAAATTAGAGCTAATAATACTAGCACAAAGGGTTACTGAGTAGGATTGAGATAATACAGATGAAATGTTTAGAACTGTTCATGACAGATAAGTCTTAAGTATATATTCATCATTTTTATTCAAATAACTTTCTTTAGTCTGACTCCAGGTTCAAGAGGAAACTTACAATAATTTTTCTTTCCATGGGGATCAGCCAGTAAGGTAAGACTGCCTTACTCATGCTGATCCTAGTAACAATGATAATTCTAATTGTGATTAAGCAAATTCTTATTTATAGCTCAGTCTCTATAAGCTTAATGTGGCTTTGTATTTCAGAGAAGGATCTGGGTTCTGAATTTATAAATGAAGATAGATCCATGGACTTTCACGAATTCATTGAAAGTAATGGTTCTCTGTCAATACCAATCTCCATTCTTACATTTCAACTTCTACAGCACATTTCTGGTTGTTACCATCAGCTGCATGATTAAAATACACAAGGCCATTTAACTGGGAAACTTGGGGATGAGATCTATGCATTCCGATTTTTTTAAAGTTGCCTGGATTGTGACTCGCAGATCTGGATTAGCCCCTATCATTACTGTTAGCCTTAAAATTCTAAACTCATAAAGACAGGTTCTGATTCAATGTGTGGCTCCAGAATGGGTTTTAGATACCTGTACTTTTAGCAAAGCCCCCAGATGATTCTGATGCAGGTGGTCCTTGAAATATATTTGAGAAGCACCTAAAAAAAATGGCCAGTGTCCTAGTCACATTGAGCCACAGGAGCTAACAAAAGGCGTGGCAAGGATAAACTATGCCAAAGACTAGTTCTGTCACTGATTATAAAATACTGACTCCTAGTAAATAATATGGAATGACTGACTGATGGAACAGGGAGGAAGGAAAGCTGAAATATGCAGTCTTGTCAGGGCCTTGGTGAAAGCTTTGAGAAGCGCAAGCAAGGAACCAAAATGTTTTTAATTTCACTATGCTAGAAGCATGTCTCCTTTCATGACCATCCAAGATGCTAGATGCTAGTTGGGGTACTGAGGGATAAAAACTCAGAGAAAAACAGAAAACACACAAAAACAAAATGGATGGAGAGAACAGATAAATTTGTAGGAAAAAAAATCTAACTGGCATAGATTAGCATCTCTTCATAAATGGGCAGGAGCAGTCAAAGCTAAGAAAGAAGTGAAACCCTGATATCTGTCACCTTCTCCCACCTGTGACCGAGCTCAGTCTTAAAAAAAAAAAAAAACACCAAAAAACCACACACACGCGCACACACACACACACAAAATTATACATACTCACTCACATGAAACCACAGGACTATTTTTATCCCTTAAACTACTATTGGCTGAGTGAAGTTAGATTATTTTGCTTTTATAACCACTATAAAACCAGTCCATAGCAGACTGGTAACAGAATACCATTTCCTTTGGGTTCACTTCAGTTGTTTTTCCTCCTTGTCTATACAAGGATTCAAATTGTAGAAACATGGGACAACTCTCAATCTCATATCTAAGCTCAATCTGAAATATTAAAGGTATTTAGAGAACTTTTGTTTTTAGCTATTACATCATATGTTTGGAAAGTAAGGCATCAAACAGAAACAAAAACTTAAACCCAAAACAAGCAAACAAAAAGCAGAAACAAAAAAAGGTTTAAGCACTATGTTGACACTAAGGCAAACAAAAAAAGAGAACAGCTAGATGTTTTGAAATGTTTTCCTGTTTTGAAAATGATTCATATTTTGATAAAATTCTCAAAATCAATCTGACTCATATATTGCTTCCTAAAGGGTATTTAGCATCATGAGCAAAAATTATTATTTTGTACACACTTTTATGATAAACATTATTTTTATAGTGTTTGGGTTAAAAGGAGGAGGCAGAATTTATTTGCATGTGGAAAAAAAATCACCTGACACATTTTGTGTTTATAAATAGCAATGAACACAGTAGGGGAAAATCTGGACCACTACCCACAGAAGGCACAGTGTGCACTTCCTATCAAAGCATTTTGGTAGTGATTTAATTACCACATTTAAAAAATGTCAACCAAGTAATGATTATAAGAAAGAAGACATCTGATTAGTATTGCCATGGCTGGGGGCCTTTATTTTAGAAAGGATGACTCTATGTAAGAGGAAACATCTGCTATACCATTTAAAAATCTGTTCTTAAAGGAGTGGTTCCTCCAACCTGCCCAAATGGTATTATTGAACAAACATTGTATAATGAAGGTTTGGAAAAGTCTTATCCCCAAAACATTGCAGAGGCTCAACCATTTAAACGCCCAAGCAAAATGAGTAAATGATAAATAGTATCAAATTGAAAGTACAAATGAAACAGAAGGAATAAAAACAGCCTAAGACAACTGGTGGTGAGGAACAGTGAAAGGACAGAAAATAATATTTTTCTAAACCAAGAATATGTGTCATCTTAAATGAAAAGCAGATTTACTCAGTTTACACAGAACAAGACATTTTCAAAAAAGTGTATAAATGGTGTATGTAATTGAAACACATGATTTATAGAAACTAAAAAATTCAGCTTATACACAGTAAAATGTGATGCCTAATCCAAAAGCTAAAATACTATTCATCAGAAGAGGTGGATACTATGTGAATACCAATTATGCCCTCTCAGTTTAGCAAATTGCTAGCTGAAAGTGTAAAATTATATAAAATATTGTCCTTAAAATACAATGAAACAACCATATTCAGGGCTGGAAGCCACAGACTACTTCTCAAATCTGTATCTGTCCATATTTCAGTACCATCACAAAACATTTTAAAACCTTTTAACCTTTTACTTCTTGTTGATTTTGTCTTACCCTATCCTGGGGTTTGGAACTATATCTCACTTATAAAATATCTATATAAAAATGCAGCTTTTCTTTCCTCAGGACAGCCTTTTAGCCAAGATTTCCTTTAATCTCACATGACCCCAGAGAAAAATGCCAGCATACAGTAAACAGTGAATCCCCCATGGTGGAGCTGATGTGGTAATGACAATGATTTATTTGGACATCCACATACGCATCTGTCTCTAACAATACTGTGTGACAAGATCTCCTAAAAAGTATCTTCTTCAAATAATGCAGAGACACCCCCACTCTCACCTCCAAATACCTTAATGACGGGTGTCACCTCTAGAAAAGAACATAAAAACAGCTACAAAATCCATTAATGTATGACTTGGCAACTATGAGAAACAACACGAGGGAAGTATAGGCCTGGCTCATTTTTTTGATGTCAACCACAAAATCAGACATGGAGTAGATCTGCGTTAAGGACAGAAAATAACTGCATAATCATTAATATGTATCAACCAAGGAACAGTTTCAGGTAATGCATTTTTAATTTCCTTACTATATTTACTTGAAAAAACATTTATAATAGAAGCACACAAAATGTTAAACACAATAAATACATTTTCCAAAAACCTAAACTGATAAGTCAAGGATCACTGAAAGCATAAATTTAGCATATTTTACAATGGTTGGAGGGGTTACTCTAGTGCAGTGGTTCTCAACTTTAGTGTGTAGCACAATCCCCTGGAGAGCTGGCTACAAGACAGATTGTGGGATCTATCCCCATAGTTTGTGATTCAGTGGGTCCAGGATAGACACTTAGAATTTGCATTAACAAAGAGTTCCAAAGTTGTGCCGATGCCGCTGAGGCCAACACTTTGAGAACCACTGCTCTAGTAGAGTGAGAATTTCAAGGTTGGCTACAATGTTAATAACTTGATTTGTCTTTTTTATGAATTTCTCTAGACTGTTGTTCTTTATGATCTCCTCTGTGTCAGCTGTAATTCCTCAGCATATTGGTTTCAAGCAGGGAATTCTTAGCTCCATCTTTTGTACTTAACCTACCAAATAGTGATCAAACAACTTGACAAATCAGTACATTTATTTTTAATGCACAATTTTTACATCAAAAGAAATTAATAAGAATGCTTTCTAGGAGGTGCTCCTCAGAGTTTAAATATGGATTTTGTGTTCACTATTTCTTAGTTTATAAACATTTTCTCACGCACTTACTGGTTCAAAACTACATTTCAGGTGGATGGTATTCTTGCAAATAAAGAGCATTTAGTGAGAGTAGTGCAAGAGCTGGGATGATGTGGTTCCAGAATCCCACCAGAGAAGACATCTCTGAGAGTGGGAGAAATCTCCAACTATGCCACAGCCTACAGTAATGGCTTTCCAGGAGGGGGAGAGAATTGATTCGGGGGAGTAAGAGTACCTGCCTAAGGTCCATGAATCCTACACTGATGGACTGCACTGTGAACACATCTATCTGCATCAGCACTTGAGGACTCACTCATCCCAGTTACCTGTCAAGTGTTGATTATTCAGAAACAGATAAGCAGTAACCCTCTGAGATTTATCCTCTGAGAATCAATGGGAGTGATTTTTCTCATATTACGCTTGCATAAAACATACAGATTGGGCTTTTGCTTCTGTGAAGAAGGAGAAAAAACACTTCCCTACTCCTCTTACTAAGTACAACTAAAACCCCTGTATTTTTTTTTTTTTTTTTTTTTTGAGACGGAGTCTCGCTCTGTCACCCAGGCTGGAGTGCAGTGGCCGGATCTCAGCTCACTGCAAGCTCCGCCTCCCGGGTTCACGCCATTCTCCTGCCTCAGCCTCCCGAGTAGCTGGGACTACAGGCGCCTGCCACCTCGTCCGGCTAAGTTTTTGTATTTTTAGTAGATTCACTGTGTTAGCCAGGATGGTCTCGATCTCCTGACCTCGTGATCCGCCCGTCTCGGCCTCCCAAAGTGCTGGGATTACAGGCTTGAGCCACCGCGCCCGGCCAAAACCCCTGTATTTTATACATAAAATAAACATACAAAGACACTGAAAGCTGGAGAAAAGACGACAAATCAGCTAGGGTACCTCGGAGCTCAAGGAATGACAAGATGGTGAGTTCCCTGAAATTCATTGGATATGTTACCTCACATATCCAATACTTGGGGCTAAAGAAACTGGAAACCCAGAAATGCCATCAGGTACAACTTTTAAAAGGGTGCCAACAAAACTATACCCTCCCTGACCTAAGGAAAAGGAAAGGAGCAGCATAGCTAGATAAAAAACCAATTTAGGCAATAAATGCTCTATTATAGCCACAGATGACAGAAATAATTGTGCCTCTACCACACCGATGCCAACACAAGCTGTGTAGGAAACCTACACTTCCACCCTTGCCAAGCTGTCATGAGACACCCCAACTTCTCGCATCCCCACTGTGATGATGCCATAGAAGGCCAAGTAAAAAGCTGGGACTTTCATTTTCACGAATGGTAATAAAGACTCCCCTATTCTTCCCCACCACTATGTTGTCAGTAGTAACTATGGGAGGATCCTGGAGTTCTACACCTACCTTGCAGTACTGAGTCTCCCTTCTCTTTCTCTGCTGGAATGGTGTCACGGGTGGCTTAATGGAGAGTCAGGACTGTCATTAAGACCCAGCAGTCATTAGGCCACCTCTTCTGTCCCCCTAGTGTGTCAGTGGAGAGACCACATGGGGAACAGAAAGGAGGCACTTCTACCCTTCACAGCTTGAAGAATCAGTGAAGACCTGGTGAGAAGCCCGGATTCCCACTTTGCCCTACAGTAATGTGAAGTACCTTCAGGTGTCAAGGGAGACTGAGTGAGGAACCTGATTTCTACTCCCCACCTGTCACTGATGCTCACTGAGGTGATGTTAGTGGAACTTGGCTAAATCAGAAAGTTTAAATAAGATTCAGAGTCTCTTAACATATAAGAAAATGGCCAAGTTTCTGTTGAAAATCATTCATCATACCAAGAACCAGGAAGATCTCAAACTGAATGAAAGATGACAATCAACAGATGCCAAAAACAAGATCCCAGAGATATTAGAATTATTTGACAAAATTGTTAAAGCAGTCATAAGAAAAACATTTCAATTGAATGATTATAAACACGCTTCAAACAAATGAAAAAACAGAAACCTTTGGCCAAGAAATAGAACACATAAGGGAAAACTAAGTAGAAATTTTAGAATTGAAAAAAATAACCAAAATATAAAAATCAGTGGGTGGGTTCCATAGCAGAATGTGAGTGACAGAAGAGAACATGGGAGCTACAAGATAGAAAAATAGAAATCACTCAATTTGAGTAACAGAGAAAACATATTAGAGAATAAAAAGAGAGAGAAAGAGAGCCTCAGACACCTGTGTGTGGTAAGCTGAATAATGGCTCCCAAAGATATTCAGCAGAATGGCTCCAATCCCTGGCAGCTGTGAATGGAAAAAGAGATTTGGTAGATGTGATTATACTACAGCTCTTCAGATAGGGAGAGTGACTTGCACTATCTAGGTGGGTCCTAAATGTAATCACAGTGTCCTTAAAAGAGGGAGGCAGAGAGCAGAGATAAATCTGGCCACAGAAAAGCAAGTAGGAGATACGATGACATCGGAAAGAAATTGGAGTGATCAAGGAAGGGATTGTAAGTCAAAGAATACAGGTGCCTCTAGAAGCTAGAGAAACCAAAGAAACAGATTATTCCTTAGAACCTCCAGAAGGAAGCAGCATTGCTAACACCTTGATGTTAGCCCTATGAAACTGATTTTTGACTTCCGGCCTTCAGAACCACAAGAAAGTAAATGTGCACTTCCGTAAGGCACGAACTGTATGGTAATTTGTTACAGTAGCCATAAAAAAAATCAATATACTGTGTGACAATAAAATAAAAAGGTCTAACATTCATGTCTTGGAGACCTGAAGAAAAGGAAAAATTGGACGAGGCTGAAAAATTGCTAAAAATGGCTGAAAACTTCCCAATTTTGACAGAAGTCATAGACCTACAGACCTAAACACCTGAGTAAATCTGAATGCCAAAAAAAACTCTCCAAAGATATCCATGCCAAGACACATTATAGTCACATTTACGAAAATTAAAGACAAAACAGCAAGAGATAAATGTTACTTTACCAAAGGAGAAAATCCATTAGAACAACAATGGATTTTCATCAGAATACATGGAGTACAAAGGAAGTAACACAACATTTTTCAATTGCTTTAAGAAAAGGCCTGTCAACCTAGAATATTATATCCAGTGAAAATCTTTCAGGAAGAAAGGAAAAATCAAGACATTCTCAGCTAAAGGAAAACAAAAATATTTTGTCACCAGCAGATCTGACCTGCTCACAAAGGATGGCTAGAGAAAGTTCTTAAAACAAAAAGGAAACAATAAAACAAGAAAGGTTAGAACTTCAAGAAAAGAAAAATGGTAAGCAAAACATATGAACAAGTGCAACAGACCTTCCGTCTTTGCTTACTGAAGCAAAAATTATAACACTGTCTGATGTGGTTCCAAACGTATGTAGAGGAAATATTTAAGACAATCATATCATAAATGGAGGTTGTAAAGGGAGGTAAGGTTTCTATACATCATTCAAATTGATAAAATGACAACAGCAGTAGCCAGTGACAAATTATGTGTATATGATGTAACACTTAGAGTGATGATAAAAAAAAAAAAAGAAAACAAAAAACCTGGCTGGGTGTGGTGGCTCACGCCTGTAATCCCAGCACTTTGGGGGGCCGAGGCAGGCATATCACAAGGTCAAGAGATCGAGACCATCTTGGCTAACACAGTGAAACCTCGTCTCTACTAAAAATACAAAAGAAAAAAGAAAAAAAAAGAAAAAAAGAAAATTAGCCAGGCATGGTGGCAGGCGCCTGTAGTCCTAGCTACTCAGAAGGCTGAGGCAGGAGAATGGTGTGAATGTGGGAGGTAGAGTTTGCAGTGAGCTGAGATTGCACCACTGCACTCCAGCCTGGGCGACACAGTGAGACTTTATCTCAAAAAACAAACAAACTTTATACACTGACACACTTAAAAACACTATACACATAAAAGTGGAATTCTATAAATGCTCAATAACAGGATGGTAGGAAAAAAAACCCAGTGAAATCCAAAATAGAGATAATAAACAAAAAATGGCAGATGTAAGCACTAAAGTATGATATTAATATCTACAGTAAATGTAAATGGTTTAAATATACCAATTAAAAGACAGATATTAGCAGAGTGCATTAAAAATAAGAGCCAACTATAGTTTGTCTACAAGGAACTCAAATAAAATATAAAATATGGGCCAGTGGAAAGTACAAGGATGGAAAAAGGGATATGCAAACATCCATTAAAGGAAAAATGACATTAAAAATGTCTATATTAATATCAGACAAAGTAGACTTCAGAGCAAATAAAACTACCAGAAAGAGAGAAGGGCATTATTTAATAATAAAGTCAATACACCAAGAAGACATAACAATTCTAAATATGTATGCACCAAATAACAGAGCTATAAAATATGTAAAGCCAAAGTGGTAGACGTGAAGGGAGAAATAGACAAACTCACAATTATAACTGGATACGGCATATACATTTTCATTAATAGGAAAACTAGACAGAAAATCAGCAAAGACATAAGAACTTGACAGCAACATCAACCAACGTGATTTAATCAGCATTTATAGAACACTCTGCCCCCAAACAGCCAAATTTACATTCTTTTCTAGTGCCCATGGAACATATACCAAGGTATAACACATTAAAATAAACCTCAACAAATTAAAAGAATTGAAATCATACAGCATGTGTTCTCTGAATACAACAGAATCGAACTAAAAGTCAATAATGGAAAGAAAGCAGGAAAAATCTTCAAACATTTAGAAATTGAACACTATAATTCTAAATATCCAATTAGTCAAAGAGGAAATCTCAAGGAAATTTAAAAATACATTCAACTAAATTAAAATGAAAATACAATATACAAAAATGTATGGGATACCATGATGGCAGAACTGAGAGGGAAATCTACAGCACTAAATGCATACATTAGAAAAGAGGAAAGATCTCAAACCAATAATCTTAGCTCCCTGCCAAGAATATAGAAAAAGATATTATTATCTTTCTTCAAGAAAAATAGGAGAAAATAACAATTATAAGAGCAGAAATCAATGAAATGGAGAACAGAAAAATAATAGAGAAAAATTAATGAAACAATGTGTTCTTTTAACAGATGAATAACATTGAAATCCTCTAGAAAAACTGATAGAAAAGAAGAGAAAAGACACAAATTAGTAACATCAGGAACGAAACATGGAATAGCACTAAAGACCATGCAGACATCCAAAGAATAATTTGAAATATTAGGAGTAATTCTACACAAATAAATTTGACAACTAAGATGAAATGAACAATTCCTCAATCAACTTAAACCACAGTAACTCACACAATATGAAACAGACCATTATTGTGTCACCCCACAAATTCATATGTTGAAGTCCTAACCCCCAGGATCTCAAAACGTGACTCTACTAGAGATAGGACTTTTAAAGAAACTGATTAAGATCAAAAAGAGTTTAAATTAAAATGTAGCTGTTAGGGTGTGTTTAGGGCCTAATCCAATCTGACTGGTGTCCTTACACAAAGAGGAAATTTGAACACACGGAGAGACACCAGGGATGCTTGAGCACGGAGGAAAAGATGATGTGAAAACACAGTGAGAACTTAGTTATCTGCAAGCCAAAGAGAGAGGCCTCAGAAGAAACCAAATATGCCAACACCATGACCTTAGACTTCTAACCTCCAGAACTGTGGGGAAATAAATTTCTGTTGTTTAAGCCACGGAGTCTGTGGTATTTTATGTCAGCCCTAGCACACTCATATAGATATTAAGGAAATCAAGTCCCATAACTAAAACCAAAAACACCCTAAAGAAGAAATCTCCCAGCCCAGGTGATTTCACTGGAGAATTCTGTCAAAGGTTTTTTAAAAAAATAACACGAATCCTATGTAATCTCTTTCAGAAAATAGAAGAGCGAACACATCCCTATTCATTTTATAAAGCTAGTATTATCCTGATACTAATACCAAAAACAGTACCAAAAAAAAGAAAACTACAAGTCAATATTCCTCATTTGAATATAGACGTAAAAATCTTTAACAAAACATTGGCAAATCAATTCGGTAATTCATACAAAGAATTAATCATACATAATGAATAAATGGAGTTTATTGCAAGGATGCAAGGCTGGTCCAATAGTCAAAAATTGATCAATGTACTCCAATATATTAAGAAGCTAAAGAAGAAAAATCATATGATCACATTATGTGGTGAAGAAAAGCATTTGACAAAAATCAATACCTATTTGTGATTTTTTTTTAAAACTCAGGAAAAAATGGAAATCAAAGTGGAATTCTTCAATTTGATAAATAACATTTACATAAAACTTACAGATAACATTATACTTAATGCAGAAAGACTGAATGCTTTCCACTGAAGATTAGCAAAAGGCAAAGATGCTTGCACTCTCTATTTTTATTCTATATAGTACCAGAAGTTCTAGCCAGTGCAATAGGACAAGAAAATGAAACAAAAGGCATATAGATTAGAAATAAATAAAATTGTCTCTGTTTTCAGATGACATGATGGTGGTCTACCATCTGCTAATTAATCTGTTAATTAGCATGATTCAACATATCACATTGAACACACATATAAAAACATCACATTGTACCTCATTAACATATACAACTATGATGTGCCAAAAAAATACAGAACTGCTCGGGCACGGTGGCTCACGCCTGTAATCCCAGAACTTTGGGAGGCTGACACAGGTGGATCACCTGAGGTCAGGAGTTCGTGACCAGCCTGGCCCACATGGTGAAACCCTCTCTCTACGAAAAATACAAAAATTAGGGGGGCGTGGGGTGGGTTCCTGTAATCCCAGCTACTCAGGAGGCTGAGGCAGGAGAACTGCTTCAATCAGGGAGGCGGAGGTTGCAGTGGGCATAGATCATGCTACTGCACTCCAGCCTGGGCAACAGAACAAGACTCAGTATCAAAACAAGCAACAACAACTATATATATATACACACACACACACACACATACAAACACATAGAACTAATAAGCGAGTTCAGGAAATTCCCAGGATACTAGATAAACATAAAAATCAATTAAATTTCAATATATTTGCACTGAATACCTCAACACTGAAATTAAAAATACATTATTATTTTAAATTGCTTAAAAGTTACTCATATGTAAGTCCAGTAATATATGTACCAGACTTAATCCCAAAACCTAGAGATCACTGATAAAAGGTATCAAAGATGTTCACATAAATGGAGAAACATGCCACATGTATGGATTAAACATCAATTATCCTTAAACTGCTAAGCAGTTTTAACATAATTCCTAAAAAAATCCCATTAAGATTTTTTGTTAATATAGACAAGATAATTCTAAAATTTATATGAAAAGTCAAAGGAATCAGAATAGCTGAAACAATTTTGAAAAAAAAAAACAACAAAGTGGGAGGAATCAATCTATTATGAGTTCAATAGTTACTTATATGTAAATCTATGTAATAGGTTTCCAAAGAATAAGAAACCCCCAAATAAATCCAAACAAATATTCCTAATGCAAACCACGTATCTTACAAAGAACCATTATTGACAATATATAAAGAATTCTCAAAACATAGCATAAAAATTCCCAAACAATCCAAATAGAAAATGAAAAGACATCTCACCAAGGAAGATATTTAAATGACAAATAGGCACATTAAAAGATGTTCACCATCATCAGTCTTAAGGAAATGCAAATTGAAATCACAACGAAATATTGCTACACACCTATCAGAATGGCTAAAATACAACACAGCAACAATACCAAATGCTAGTGAAGATACAGAGAAACTAATTTCTCATATACTGTTAATGGGGATGTAAAACGGCACATTCACTCTGGAAAAGTCTGGTAGTCTCTTATAAAAGTAAACATGCAACTTCTGGGAATTTATCCCAAAGAAATGAATACTTACAATACATTAATACAAAATATTTACATGAACGTCTATAGTACTACAAAACATTTTAGTTGTAGTAGTTAAAAAAATTGGAAAAAAAAAAAAAACAGATGTCTTTCAATAGGTGAATGGTTAAACAAGCTATAGCTCATGTATGCCACAAAATACTATTGAGCAACAGAAAGGAATAAGCTATTGAGACACGCAACAACCTAGATGAATTTCCAGAAAACTATGCTGAGTGGAAAAACCAATCCCAAAAGTTCACATAATGTATAATTCCACTTATATAATATTCTTGCAATGACAAAATTATAGAAATAGAGAACATATTAATGATTGCAAGGGATTAAGGGGTTGGAGGTGGGTGGTGGTTAGAGCCAAGTTGGTGTGGCCATAGAAGAGCAATAGGAATTATCATTCTGGTGCTGGAATTTGTTCACCACTGTGTCAATGTCAACATCCTGGTTGTGATATTGTACTATCATTTTGCAAGAATTTACCATTGGGGAAACCTGGGTAAAGGGACCACGGGATCTCTGTATTACTCCTTACAACTGCATATGGACCTCGAATTACCTCCAAATAAAGTGTTTAATTAAAAGTACTGATTGAATATATTCCAATTATGCAGATTACATTTGGCAATGCAAAATAAATGTATAGTATGATTTATATGTTTGCATACTTTTTATAACAATGTGTGATAGCAGAAATTATACTTTTGTCTATTTTGGGGTAGGTGACAAGAAAAGATACACACATAGCTGTTCTGATTTCTGTACCATGTTGATACTATCAAATCTGTTCAGAAAACCCAATTTGGTAGCTGTGGGCAGGTATTGGCACTGTTCTTGGCTTTCACTTGCTGTCAAATAGGCTACCACATGCATTCACTCAAAAATAAACCATTGCTTTTATTATTCCTTGACTAAATACAACTCTTACTGGAAAAGAATGAGAGCATCACTTATTGATGAATCTACTTTTAAATTGAGGAATAAATCATTTTTAGATGGTTACATTATTATTATTATTATTTTAATTTTTTGAGATGGAGTCTCGCTCTGTTGCCCAGGCTGGAGCGTAGTGGTGCGATCTCAGCTCACTGCAAGCTCCACCTCCCAGGTTCACACCATTCTCCTGCCTCAGCCTCCTGAGTAGCTAGGACTACAAGCGCCCACCACCACTCCAGCTAATTTGTTTTCATATTTTTAGTAGAGACGGGGTTTTACTATGTTAGCCAGGATGGTCTTGATCTCCTGACCTCGTGATCTGCCTGCCTCGGCCTCCCAAAGTGCTGGGATTATAAGCATGAGCCACCGCGCCTGGTCAATTTTTGAATTTTTAGTAGAAACAGGGTTTCACAATGTTGGCCAGGCTGGTCTCGAACTCCTGACCTCAGGTGATCCACCCCCACGCCCCGGCCTCCCAAAGTGCTGGGATTACAGGCTTGAGCCACCAAGCCCAGCCTTAAAATTCTTACATTAATTAATGATCACAGAATCTTTAGCTGTTAAAGATATTTTCCTGATCATTTGAAATGCTAATATAGATACTCTTACACTTTTGATTTTAACAACCTTAATAGTTTCAAATGGTGCTTAATTTACCATTTTTGAATTAAAAATACATAATATAATGAAACATTTCTCATAATCTATTAGTCATCTGTTTTTGTCTAGCATTTATATATCTTCATGTTTTGTATATTTTTCACCTATAAAATATGGGGCAAAAATATTCATATAAAGGAAGTTCTATTTTTCCACTGCTTTTTTTTAAAAAAACAATCAAAATATCAGATTAGGTAGTGTTATGATTTTCAACAGCAATGGAAATTTAATTCAGCAGTAAGATTCTGAGCCAGGTATTATATATCAATATTTAATAGTATGAAATACAGAATCAGAATGCTTTGTTTTAAAGACCATCTCAAACTATGTGACAGTGGTCAGGGTTACTCTCCTCCTTGTGCTTCAGTTTTCCCTTCTATAAAATTGAGATAATGATATGCAAGCCTCATATGGCTTTTGTAAAGAATATATCACATAATTTATATAGAGACCACAGAATGACGCTCAGTACATAGTAAGTGTTCAATAAATTTAGTCACTCCTATGTTTGCTTGAACTCATTAATATGAATTTCCCCAGCATCTTCAGCACTCAATATCATCTCCATCACTATGGAGCCTCCTCTCTTCTTTTGGGTAGTTGAGAGAATGTCAGTGACTGTGTGATAAATCAATTAAAGTTCTATTTTGAGACATCCTGGCACTTTAACAAAAACAACAACAACAAACCTCCCAAACCACACAGAACTACTTCTTTTAGTTTGAAAGTAGTTGCCAAGGAAAAGAAAGAAAATGATTATATTACATTAAACCTAAATCACTCTTTGCAAATAGGTGAGTAACCACATAAAGCTAGCACATGCCCCGTGTGCTTTGAAAAAAGTACTGATAGTTTTGTAAACCTTCCCCCCATGTCCACGGATGGATTATGAGGTGAAACAGTATGTCTCCTGGTGAATACAGAAGTAAAGAGATAACTAGAGTGACACACATCTCTGATTCAGAACATAATTCAGAAAATTAACATGCAAGCATTTAGTAAAAGATTACTGGAATTAGTACACACCTTCTCACGTGTCATTCCCGCACAAATATGTGACTTCTCAGGCACCTTGTCCTGACCTCCATGTCTAGTCCAGAATCCTTTAATAGATATTCTCATAGAACTCCTTCTTTCATTCAGGAAACCTACCTCAACTTACAAGTAATAATTTATTGGTATAATTATTTTATTAAAGCTTGTCCCCCTGTGCAGTCAGGGCTCACAGATCTTTCTGCTCACTATTGAACCCCACTCTTGCACCTCACACCTGGAGAAAAGAGGCTCTGTAGAAGCAGAGACAGTACAGTTCTTTCAAACTAGAGGTGTGGGACTTGAAAGGAAAAGGTCATGTCAAAACTACCAAGTGAGATAAAAGTAGCAAGCTGTCTCTAAAATAAGTAACAGAAGCTAGAAAACTGGAACGCTGAGTTAAGAAAGGATATATGTATGTATCACAGGATTTGTCTTGATAACAATCAACACTATATATAAATGGACTTGGAAAAATCAATTCAATTTCAATATCAAAAACACTTGTGACTGATGGCATACAAGCACTCTGACCACAGGGCTGCACTGTAGCATCCTAAAATAAAGATGTAGCCATAATTCTGGGGTGTGTGGGTGTGTAGGGGTGTGTGTGTGTGTGTGTGTGTGTGTGTTTCGGGGAGGGGATGGTTAACCCCTGAAGAGCTGAATATTTTTTCTCATATCCACAGATCATGTTTCCATGCCGTTTAGTTGGATTCTAGTCTCTTTTTACTTATAATGTTGAGTAAGTGTGAGTTTGAAATTATATATATTGAATTTAATTAAAGTGAAAGATGAGAATTAAAGGAAATCTATGAATGTCAAAATAATTTTGAAACTCGTTATGTGAAGAAGCAATTAAAGTTTACTTGAAAAAAAATAACAGACGAAGACTTAAGAGACATCTGCCCAATAAAATGAATATTGTGAAAGCTCTATGATAAGCTCAAATGAAGAGTAATTCTCTAAATATGTGAGAGTAATTCTCCATGTAAGTTGGAGCTCACCCCATTGAGACCTTTCTTCACATCATGGTTCATTTAAAACAAGTGGAGATTTTAAAAGTATTTCAACTTAGAACTAATGAGAAAATTTGATTTCAGTCTTCACTGCTACACAATTCAGTATAAAGTACATACAATTGGCTAAATGACATGACAAACTCGAATGCCCTTAAAATACAGCTTGCTTCTAATCACTGATAGTCCGAAGAGAATTGCATAATTCTTTTAAAACTGCCCAACTCTCGCCAGAGTGAGTGGATTAAATACAACTAAACTTGCTCAAAAATCTGCAAGATGGTGGTGTTCTGAAGAAAACGATGGCCATGATCTGAACAAAGAACAGACTAATAACCTAGGAAATTTAAAATTAATTGCAAACACATAGCTTTAGCCATCTGCTTTATAATAATTTACCTTGTTGATACATCTTACCTGCTGAAAATCTCAACTTTGTTGTGAAATGCAACTTTAGTCACCGTAGGACATGCAACTTTAATTATTGTAGGACACTTGGTTAATTGTGGTGAAAGGAAACTACTCAAACATTATTTGCCATAATTTTAGTATTGAAAGTTAGAATAAGAAGAAAAAGTAGAAAAAGAGTTAATTATTCTGAACATGCAGCACATACCTATTAAGGCTCATCTTCATAGAAAGATGTGGTCAATATAGAAGACTTTAGGTATAATGAGTTGATTAGGGGCGCAGGAAAAGTCCAACTAGACTCTAACACTTAATAAATGTATGACCTTGGGTAAGTTATGTTGCCTCTCTGTGCCTGGATTTTCTCACCTGCAAAAGTTATTTATTAATATTATCTACCCCCCTGGTGGTCTAAGAATTAAGACGGTGAATCAATCTAAACCATATAGAACCGTGGAACATGTGGAACACTTTTTTCCTAAAGTTTCCACCTTTGGAATAAGCAAAAGAAAAAAAACCATTATTTTGTTAAAGAAATCAGTAACTGTACACTTCAACAGTACAAGTATCTCTTAGATTAGAAAGGAAACACAAGCACATTAAATGCCAAGTGATGACATATAACAGGAAAACATAAGCATCAACTTAAAAGACAATTTTTAGAGTAAGAACCTAAAGCATGGTAAGCTTCACTGCAAGGTACATCCAATATCTGCGCCTCCCTCTGCCCCCTCCCTGCCAAGTTCTACAGTTATCTTCCCAAAGTCATACCCTAAGCCTGCCAAAGAGCAAAGTTTTACCATCAAGTCCCAGGAGTGGTACCACTGAGTCCCAGCCCCGGGGTCGCCACCCACTTCTCTCTTTGGCTTTGGTCTTTTGACAGACACCTCTCTCCACCTCCCACTCCGGATAACAGAAGGAACCTCCCGCCTGCCCTCTGTCCAGCAGAAAACTTCGAAGTGGGCAACAGGCTATAAACGCCGAAGACACTCACCCCCGTCCCCACCCGTCCCCGCCACCCCCCGTCCCCAGGGCCCAGAGCCCACTCCCACTCTGGCATCGGCCCGGGCACCGCAGTGCATTGCAACACGAGAGGACGCCGCTGGCTGCAAAGGAACCCATCGCGGATGTCCCGGTCAATACCCCTCAGACTGTTCCCCGACGTGAGTATCATCCCTAATGGAGGTAGACACGCCACCTCCCACCAGCTCAGCACGCGAGGATGACCAAGAGGGCAGCGACCACAACAAAAACAACTCAACCCGCGACGCGAGGGAGCCAGCTGCCATCGCCACCCCCCGAGCGGCGCCGCGGCAGCAGCGGGGGCTGCGGCGCTGCGGGGGCCTTCGAGGGCGGCGGAGACTTACCTGCGCGGCCCCGCGCCCCCAGGCCGGACATCCTGCAGCAGCCGCTACCGCCGCCCCGCGGGCCCGAGGCGCCGCCCGCCGCCCGGGGAGGCGCCGCGCCGCAGTCCTGGCTGCGGCGCCCGGCACATGCTTCGCGCTAGCCGCGGCCGGCGCCGGCGCACAGGTGGGAACCCCGCGAGTGGGCGTTGAGGCGAATCCCTGCCCCCGCCGGCGCTCTCCGCCCGCTTCCACTCTTGACTTTGGTCGGTGTGCGGCGCCTGCCCTTGCTCCAGCGCCGAGCCGCCTTTGCCCGCGCCCCGGCGCCGTGGGCGGCTGCGGTCCCTGCGCATTCGGGGCTGCGCGTCATGTGCACCTCCCGCCCCGCGGCGGGCCCCGCTGCACCGGGCGGCCGTGGGCAGCGCGGCAGCCCGGCCTCGCGCCCACTCCTCGCCCGGCACACGGACCTCCTCCACCCCCGCGCCCTCCCCCACTCTGGAGCTGTCAAGGAAGAAAACGCCTTGCACACACCTTGGAATGGACGGGCGCTTCAGTCACCGACTCGCCAAACTCTTAGAAGGCGTCCATTGGTCTGCAGGGAGGTTTGAGCCTGGAGTAGGAGCCGCTTTCTTATTATTTAATAATGTTGGAAGTGCCGGGTCCGCTGCCAGAGTTGTGGGTCATGTGGGCACAGCAGAGGCTGGCTGCTGCCAGTACCAGGGTTTCCTGAGGATCCTGAAACTATGATCTCATCCTCCTCATCCGCCTCCCCCGCCCCTCTCTCCGCGGGCGCGCACGCACAGCACACACACACACACACACACACACACACACACTCTCACACTGAATGCACTATCCTCCTTCCTGGACCGAAATATTCCTCTAGGGAAATAGTGGGCACGCTCATCATTGAAAAAAAAAAAAAGAAAAAGAAAAAGAAAAAAAAGAAATCCTTCCAGATAGAGATTTTTCTCTTCCAAAGCTTGATTTATGTGCTTTGTTTATTTCCTACAGTTTTCCCTCACACGTGCAGGAGATGGGAATAGAGACTCAGAATTAAAATAAAAAATAATTATTCTCTTATGTTGACCCAGATTTTGGTCAGAACCCAAGAACTTAAACAGTACAATTTCAATTTAAAACAGAGGCAAAATATACCAGGCTTGAATATGGAATATTCTTAGATGTATGCAGTGGGTTTCTTTCCCAAGCTGCAAACATTCCCCAAACATTACCTCATTTATTTGCAGAGCATCTTTGCAGAGGAGGTGGATGAAAAGGCAAATAGTATTGTCACTTCAGAGACACAGAAGCATAAGTAAGATAACATGACCTACCCAAGTACACATAATAAGTCAATATCTCACTATAAATATTAATTGCACAGCTACTCACAGGTTGCTTTTTCACTGTAATCAATTCTCAGATACTTAGGTTACTGAAAATAATGAAAACATTGTTGATTATTTTTAAGTTACCGAGATTGAAAATTATTTTTTCTTACTATATGTATGTTTTCATATAATTTTCTCTAGTATTGTATTTCCAATTTCAGGTTTTCATATAATTTTCTTTCTTTTTGGGGGAATGTGTTGTGTGTATGCATGTGTATGCGTACATTTATATCCAGTTGCATTGTTTAAATGCTTAGATAGTAATTTCTAGCAATTTGAGCCAATGTTTCTGAAGTAGTCACCAATTTCATAATTTGTATATGTCATTGAAACCCTTTTCACCTGGTGTATATGAAGAGCTATGCTACATTTTGAAGGACATAAAGAAGTTTAATACAAGTACGTTTTAGTTTACATCTAGTTGTTGAGACAAGATACATATACTGAATGACTGCAGATAAAAATCTTTGTTATTTTGGTGTTGTGAGTTATCACAAAGAAAGCACAAGATACTCTGATTTTCTTTTTACTTAATTTCTGTTCCATGTTAAAATCATCTCATTTGCCTATGTGCCCTATATTTCAGTCTGTCATTAACCCTCCTACCTTCTAAATGGCCAAGGTAATTATGTGTAACCTTGCCCTTCTCTTACACTTTCACCATACTCACATAAACAGTAAATGGGGATTGATTTATATTGTAAAAGTTCTCAGAAAGAACACTCTTGGGTAGCTTCTTTTCAGTGTAGATAAGAAATTCCAGCAGCTAACTAGACTTCTAATAACCCAAAAAGAAAACAAATAGTATGAAAGAGAGAATGGTCAGAGAAAAGGCAGAAGAGAAAGGAGTCAAGAGGGGGGAAAAGAAGGGGGAATGAAGTTACAAGATAAGAAAGTAAAGAAGAGAAGGAAACAAAAGGAGAAGAAAAAGAGGATCAACTTTCATGTGAAAGCTAAAATTTTCCAAATTTTGGTGCATGGAAAACAAATTCAGGAAATTGTGGACTTTCTTATTGAATTTTTTCTTTCTTAGACAAACTTACAGGAATTTGATGGCAATGACACCAGGTGTCGGTTCTGCAGAGGATGTACTGAAAGATCTCAATTTTTAAAAAAGTATTGGATCCACTAAAAGAAATAACTAGACTTATTAGTATAATGTAATAATAAAAGTGACAATGGGATCAAATAGCCATGGCATATACATTTTTAAGAAGAAATTAACACTGAAATTCAGGGAGATAGATGGGAAAGCAAAGACAGTGGTATAATAAAGTAGGCAATGAAGAGATAAGCTTGCAATATTTAAAGAAAATAATATTAATAATAAAATAAAGTACTTTCAGATTTTTCCAGATCTTTTCATACATTTTTATGGAGTCTAATAATAATCAGAAGTAGACCCCTTTATGGACTTCATTTTTGAAGAGTGATAATTCTTCCTAATTTTTTATAATACATGTTGAATGGAGAAGTACTGAAAATTTTCACTCATTGTTTTGAAACTATTATATTTTCTGATAAGTCAACTCTAACTATCGCTTAGTGTATCTTCTTCCAATACTTCTCCTAAACAATAAGTCTAGATGGATTTCTGGGCATAGATTGTAACACTGATTTATAATCCAGGATTTTACACATGCCATTGGAGTTAAACTAGAAGCTTTAGTGTGTAGCAGACTCTAATGGCTTTGCATCATCCTGGGAGATTTCCGCAAAAGAGATGGAGGGCTAAATTGAACAGCAATATATCAAGAGCACTTTCCTTTTGATCAGCATACTCATAGCAGGATTTGTTTTAATTAGAGATATATTTAGGTTTGATGATTATTACATGTGTTTCAGAAGTGCGTTACAACTTCAGTGGCTCAACAATTACTAGTAACTTGTGTCAGAATTCCTTCATTTAGGGAAAAATATTTTTAATGTGGTTATGCACAAACATTTATGGTTTATATTAATTTAAACTATCATTATCAATGAAAATACATTCCTGATGTTTGTTTTGCTCTTATAATTTCTTGCTTTTTAAAATTATAATTGATATGAGAATGGCCATGGGTAAAATCAGGATGTTCACTATATTATGTTAATGGTAAAACCCTATGTGTGTACCTATGGTTTAATATGTAATGACATATAGAGTATACATGTGCTTTAGATCAAATGGGGATGTTTACTATTATCTATGAACTGATAATAGTTTGGGGGCATGAGGAATTAACAATTTTGGAGTATTAAATCCAAAAGAGTTAAAAAAGAGTTAAAAAAATAAAGACACTGCTGTTTTATCAATTAGAAACTCTTACCCCTTGGATGTAGACTGTTTCAGGGAAGAATGGGGTCTTGAAAAACAAAATAGACATAAATTTTGCTTCCCCAACCAACTGGTTAGCTTTCAAGAATGAGAAGTATGTTAGCAGTCCCACACAGGTCAAGAAAATAGATCAGCTGAGCTGTGGCTTGGGGAATTAATTAATTCATGGTTAGTTCTTTTTCCTTGTGAGCACTACCAAATTTTGAGGCTAAGGTGGGCCCTAGGCAGAATTATGAAGGAGATGAATTTTGTCTCTCTCCATTTTTTTCCCCAATGTCTCCTTCTTCCTGCAGAAGCCCTGACTGTCCTTGGGCTCCCAGGGATAGTCAGCAACCACTTGCTGTTCTCTCGCTTTTCCGCATACCCGCATTGTGGAACTCAGCAGCAGTGTAAGACAGATATCATGTTCTGACCTCCCCTGAAATGTATAAATGGTGTCCTAAGTATTCATGAAACCCGAAGGGATGTAAGTATGTGTTTGTATTAAAAAACACCAAAGGTGGCTCAAGCCTGTAATCCCAGCACTTTGGGAGGCCGAGACCGGCGGATCACGAGGTCAGGAGATCGAGACCATCCTGGCTAACACGGTGAAACCCTGTCTCTACCAAAAGAAATACAAGAAAACTAGCTGGGCGTGGTGGCGGGCGCCTGTAGTCCCAGCTACTTGGGAGGCTGAGGCAGGAGAATGGTGTAAACCCGGGAGGCGGAGCTTGCAGTGAGCCGAGATCCGGCTACTGCACTCTAGCCTGGGCGACAGAGCGAGACTCCATCTCAAAAAAAAAAAAAAAACAAAAAACACCAAAGGTGTCTGTCCATTCAGTCTCCTTCTGCATCACTTCAAGGTGTATATTTATATAAGCTTAATATGTATTTGCCTGTGAAACTCAGCATTAAGACATGGCCCTGTCAGCTGTTAGGGGGTAATTGCTAAGTCTAAGAGAGCAGAGGTGGTCTTCCCTTCATCCCACCTATGCTCTGTTTCCTTAGCTAGACTGAAGCCCCCTGCACATGGGCAGGGCCTCCGAGCTCAGCAGTCCCTGGCAGTGCTTATTATGGTGCTCTGTTGTGATGTCTCCTCTGTTGATCTTCCTGTCTGGCTGACAACCTCAGGAGAAATGTTGTTTCCATTCTCCACGGTCTTCTCGAACTGAAGGAGAGAACCTAGCTTCAGAACTGGTATAAGCGGTCAAGTATATTTTGTTTCCTAGTGTTAGAATGAACAAATCTGTTGACATTCTAAATGGCTGTAAGTCCACCTTATAATGGCAATTCATTAAATACATATTATGGTGTTCACATCTCTCAATGGCATCACACCAGCATTCCCTTTACTCCTGGGAGAATTTATTTTCTCAATGAACCGTAAACAAAATACAAATGTTTTAGATGAAACTTTAATGCACTGTCACAGTGAAGCCACAGCAGGAAAAAGTCACCTGGAGAATAGCTTTTCAGAAGGTGCTTATAATCTACTCACTTTCCTGCTAAAACTGTTTTTAACTCTACTTTAAATTGCTTTTTGGCTGAATGTGTGTGTGTGTGTGTGTGTGTGTGTGTGTGTGTTTATGCCCAAGAATACAGAATATCTTGATACATGTATCCATGGATTATATTGAATAAATCAGAGATATCAGTGGCAAATACTGGCAAATAAACGTGATCAATGTAGATGACTCACCCAAATAATTAAAGACCAGAAAACCCCTACTACTTATTGTACATTAATTATCTGAATAGCTATCTACTTATTTCAGGAAAATGTCAAATTTTTCTTTGATGATTTCTAAAGAAAACCTCATGTTTTTAAAAAATACTGAAGAAGCTGTTACAAAGTGAAAAGCTTAGTCAAAACAATTTTATTTATGAAAAATGTTTGCCTGATTTAATTTTTTCCCACTGAAATGATTCTTTACATATCAAGTAGATACAGCCCAAATCTCTTGTAGACCATCAGGAACTATGTTAACAAGCACACATTTTAATTTGAAAGATAATTCCTACAGCAAATACCATATAATTTATTTGATGCTGAGAAGCCTTATGTGTTATGAAAAACTAAATGAAAAATAAAGGAGGGAGGATGAAGCTAAACTAACCAATTTGTCATCTTTAAAACTGTGTAGTAAATATGTGGGTAGATCCATAATTAAAACTTATTGTTGGGAAATAGAATATTTTAGCCTTTAGGGGATACATTTTGAGATAGTTCAAAGTGTATTTATATGTGTAATGATTTTTCTAATAATATGCAAATTTTCTTTGTTAATCAAGATGCTTGTATTTTATATGTGCCACAAATATCACACAAGATTATCTTGATCTTTCCTCTTTTTTGCCCCTGGCCTGCATCACCAGATCAGCCTGAATATTCCACCTTGTTTCAGTGCTTTTTCATTTACATATTGCTTTAACTTCCCCCTTTTTTATGTCAATCAGGTTGTCTGAAAGAAACAGGGGTAGCAGGGATTTTACGTGTTTTATCATAACCAAAAACCAAAAGCTTTAATTTGTACCCAATTCTTAGTCTGCGGTCAGCATTGTCTTTGCTACTCAGTAGATATATCGGAAAATTTCCTGATATTGAAATTGTTACTATTTTCATTTGCACATATCTCAAAAAGCGTTTTAAGATTCTCAAGGACAGTGTCTATAATGAAAAACATTCTATTACTTTTCTCTTCCCTAGAGAATCAAGCATGTTTATATCATGTAGAAGGTGCTTGGAAAATGTTTATAAGATTAGGATGATAGGAATATTTTTAAAAATTACCTCTGGCATTACATAGCATATGGAAATAATTTTTTGAGCTTGTGAATTCCTTTGACAGATCATGTTTTTATGTTTTATATGAACAAGATGAACTGGATACCTTGTTTGGTTTGCTTTTGCCATTGGAGTACCTTTTGGTTTGTATGTTTAAAACAAATCAAAAAATTTTTGGATGGCAGAATTATGTATATGGAAAGGTTTTCATTTAAATTGTGTGATCAATACCATAGCAGTCTACTTCTTACTGTAATGACACTTCTTTAGTTTAATGAAGAAAAATAATTGTAACTTCCCTTATTTATATCTATGTCTTAAATGATTACAGTCAAAGACTGTAAGCATTTAAAAAATATTTTATATAGCCAGGCATGGTGGTGCATACCTGTAGTACTGGCTGCCTGGGAAGCTGAAGCGGGGAATCACTTGAGCCTAGGCGTTCAAAGTTACAGTGAGCTATGATTGCACCACTGCACCCAGTCTGGGTGACAGAGCAAGACCCTACGCTAAGATATATATAAAAGAAATAGTGGATAGTTTAAGATCTTTTGTTTTTTATTTCAAAGAAAATAAAAACAATTTACTTGTTTTATAGTAGAAGTGGACTGAATACTTTAAGGATTATGGTACATAAAGTATTCCATAATAAATATTCTCTCTCATTTTCTTACTATCATTCAAAGTGCATCCTTCAGCCCAGTGTTATTTATTTTCTTTGAGCTCATATCAAAGACTTACTCATGGAAACACTATCTTAAAACCTATTCATATAATGTGCTATATTATTATCTAACCATTTCATGTGTATTAGACATCAAGATTGTAAACTTCTAATCCAATATGCCAATTGTACATTTCACAGCATCTTGCAGTTATTCTAGAAATACTTGCTGATAGCTTTGTTGATTAACTGAAAATAGACTGCTATTTTGACATGACAGTGCCCCAAATAGGAAAGAGTAATTTCTTATCTTTCTGTTTATTATTAATCTCTATGAGTTTCCAAATATTTAAATATATTCCTAGTACAGCATTAAAGTTGTTTATAATAATGTCATAAAACTGATAAGTTTTGTATCTGTATTTATACATAAGTAAATAAATAAAAATTAAACCAAAATCAATTTGTTTATTTGTACATGTGTTCTTTTAAGTTCCTACCTTAACCAGACAGGATTACTGTAGTTACCATTCATGTTGAGTAATGTTAATTTTATTTCTTATATTAAGAAACTTCTAAAAATGCATCTGGACTTAATTAAATACAATTTCTCTCTGCCATTTTTTCTTTGTTCTTACAAATTTTTGATAATTTAAAATTTTAAGCTGATTTACTTTTTCAATTATTTGTCCATCATATTACAAAATGGTTTATATTCGTTCAAAAATGAACAAATATTTCAACAATCAAAAATATTTATTGAATGCCCAATATATAATAATAATTTGTTTAACAATAGGTCATATCAAAGAGTTGCTATCTACAATATCTAGTCTTCAGGAAATTCAACCTGAGTTTTCTTTTCTAAAATAAAAATCCAAATTATAGTATTTTTCACATCCTGGATAGAAAAAAAAATACACTAGGACCTGCTCCACCGCTACCTTCACCCCATCTGACATGAACACATTTCCAGTCACTTTCCTGTTAGTTGGGATGATCCTTACTGGGCAGTGATGAAGAATTTGGCTCATTCCCTTCACTTTTATTTTTACTGCCCACCTGGGGCACCTTTAACCTGTGAAACTTTCCTGATTTAAAAAAAGCAAAACCAGCAATCCTCAGTCTAACAGGAACAGGATAATCCAGTAGGTGCACTATGCATGGGCTTTTAACATTAGCAACAGGGGTACTAAAATACTTAAAAGATTCTTTTAAATGAAAACTTCTCTGGAATTAGCACACTGATCTTATGGTCACTACATTTTTTTTAAGCTTGCTTTTTTTTTTTTTTTTTTTTTTTTTTTGAGATGGAGTTTCATGCTTGTCGCCCAGGCTGGAGTGCAATGGCGCAATATCGACCCACCGCAACCTCCGCCTCCGGGATTCAAGCTAGTCTCCTGCCTGCCTCAGCCTCCTGAGTAGCTGGGATTACAGGCATGCCCCACCATGCCTGGCTAATTTTTGTCGTTTTAGTAGAGACGGAGTTTCACCACGTTGGCCAGGTTGGTCTTGAACTCCTGACCTCAGGTGATCCACCCACCTCAGCTTCCCAAAGTGCTGGGATTACAGGCGTGAGCCACCGCGCCTGGCTTTTTTTTTTTTTTTTTTTTTTTAGCTTTCCTTTACAGAGAATTCAAACATACATAACAGTACCCATTATCCAGGTGCAGCAATTACTAATGCATGGCCGAACTTTCCACACACCCGTTCATCCCTCCATCCATATTATTTTGAAGCATAGACTAGAAAGAAGATCTATCCATCCATATTATAGCATATCATTATTACAATTTTAATTTAAAATTACATTATGTGAGTAGGTAAGTCAGAATACTGTATTTTCTGTGCATAGAGGTTCTAAAAATCTTAACTTGTCTTCTACTGCAGCACACGTACATGCTTAAAGCCGATGTGATACTTAAAGTGGACATTACACAAACACAATTACATATGCTTAGAAATACAGTAAATAACTTAGATTGCTCATTCCTGGAAGCTTCTATCCATTCTCTAAAGGCTGTTTCTTTTTATCTTAGTGTTTATTTCTGAATTGTTCTCAAAGTTGATGTTTTGCTATTCTATGCTTTTATCCCTGATCCAGGTTAAATTTTTCCCCTAATACCTGGCCAGTTTTTTCTTTTTCTTTTTTCTTTTTTCGTCCCTTTATAGTGTCTCTCTCTCCCCTGTTTCTCTCCCACTCTCCCCACTTTCTGCCTCCTTTTCCCTTCCTCTCTAGCTCTTTCTGATCCTCAGTGCAATCTGACTTTTTGAGAAATGTAACCAATAACCGATCAAGATGCAGACACTGATATCACCAAGAAAATTCCCTGTGCCCTTTCCTGGTAAATCCTTGTCTACCTCCTCCACCCAGAGGTAATATCTGCTTTATATCTGCCATTATAGATTCGATTTGACTGTTCTAGAATTTTGTGTAAAACGAATTATACAGTATTGCATGTTTTTGCGTCTCTCTCAGCACAGCATCATGTCTGTGACATTCATCAGTGTCATTGCGTGTATCAATAGTTGGTTTCTTTTATTTTTCTTTACTCAGTTCTAATCCATTGTGTAAATATATCACAATTGGATCATCCATTCCCATGTGGATTGACATTTGAGTTGTTTACAAGATTTGACACTTATGAGTAAAACTGCTACAAATATTTTTGTATAAGTATTTTTGAGAGTTTCTATTTTTAACTCTTGGGTAAATAGATGATCAGTTTTATCTTTTTGGATCTATATTTTTGTGTCCGGAATTGGTGAGTTCTTGGTCTCACTGACTTCCAGAATGAAGCTACAGACCCCTGCAGTGAGTGTTAACAGTTCTTAAAAATGGTGTATCCAGACTTTGTTCTTTCAGACGTTCACATGTGTCTGGAGCTTTTTCCTTCTGGTGGGTTCGTGGTCTCGCTGTCAGGAGTGAAGCTGCAGACCTTCGTGGTAAGCGTTATAGCTCTTAAAAGCAGCACATCTGGAGTTGTTCGTTCTTCTCAGTGGGTTCCTGATCTCGTTGGCTTCAGGAGTGAAGCTGTAGACCTTCATGGTGAGTGTTACAGCCCATAAAAAGCAGTGTGGACCCAATGAGTGAGCAGCTGCAAGATTTATTGCAGAGAGAAACAACATGCCTTCCAGCGTCACACGTCAGCCGAGCAGGTTACTGGTCACTAGCTTGGGCAGCCTGCTTTTATTCCCTTATCTTGCCCCACCCACATCCTGCTGATTGGTCCATTTTACAGAGCACTGATTGGTCCACTTTACAGAGAGCTGATTGGGCCATTTTGACAGGGTGCTGATTGGTGTATTTACAAACCTTGAGCTAGACAGAGTGCTAGACAGAGAAGTTCTCCAAGTCCCCCCTACGTTAGCTAGATACAGAGTACCAATTGGTGTATTTACAAACCCTGAGCTAGACACAGAGTGCTGATTGATGGGTTTGTGATCCCTTAGCTAGACATAAAAGTTCCCCAAGTCCCCACCAGACTCAGGGGTCCAGCTGGCTTCAGCCAGTGGATTCCTCACCGGGGCCACAGGCTGAGCTGCCTGCTAGTCCTGCGCCCTGCACCCGCACTGCTCAGCTCAGCTCCTGGGCGGTTGATAGGGACTGAGAGCCGCGGAGCAGGGGGCGGTGCTCATCCGGGAGGCTTGGGCCTTACTGGAGCCCACGGCGGAGGCGGGGCTTGGGCATGGCGGGCTGCAGGTCCTGAGCCCTGCCCCACAGGGAGGCAGCTGAGGCCTGGCGAGAACTAGATCGTAGTGCCCACCGGCCGGCACCCTCTGCAGCTGCTGCCCCGGATCCTAAGCCCCTCACTGCCCTGGGCCAGGGCTCCGGACAACTTCTCAGTGTGCGGGGCCCGCCGAGCCTGCGCCGGCGCCCGCCGGAACTCACTCTGGCCTCGGTTCCCGCCCGCGCTTCTCCCTCCACACCTCCCTGCGAGCAGAGGGAGGCGGCTCCGGCCTCGGCCAGCCCAAAGAGGGGCTCCCACAGTGCCATGGCGGGCTGCAGGGCTCCTCAAGCAGGGTCAGAGTGGGTGCCGAGGCCCAGGAGGGGCCGAGAGCGAGGTCTGCTAGCACGTTGCCACCTCTCGTTTTCACCTTTCTTTGATAAATACTTGGTAAGTCTTACAGAGGTTATTAATTTCATTTACCTATTCAAAAACTCAGCTTTTGGTTTTACTTGACTGTCTTTTTTATCTTTTTTTTTTTTTTTATTGGTTTCACTCCTTATGCCTACCTTCTGCTTACTTGAGGTTTAATTTACTTTTCTTTTACTTGTTTCTTATGGTGGAAATGTAGATAATTGATTTGAGTGCTTTCATCTTTTCTAATATTAGAGTTTAATGTGATAATTTTCTCTCTAAGCACTGCTTCAGCTGCATCCCTCATATTTTGATTTGCTGTTTCTCATTTATGTTTAGTTTATTTTTTCCTGATTTTTCCAGTGGCTTTTGTTTGATCAATTTTATTTAGAAATGTGATTTAAATTTCAGTATATTGGGTGGTTGTTTTTAGACATTATTTTGCTATTGATTTCCCTTTCCGTTGTGGACAAAGAACCTACTCTGAATGATTTCAATCCTGTTTAATTTATTGAGGACTATTTTATGGGCCAGAATATGATCTATTCTAATGAATAATCTGTGTTCACTTGAAAAGAAAATATTTTCTTTTGTTATTGAATGAAGTGTATAAATTACATTTAGGGTAAGTTGGTTGGTAATATTTTTAGTCTTCTGTAATACATCCTGAGTTTTCTATTTATTTTATCAATTATTGAAAAAGGGGTGTTGAAACCTTTAACCTGTAGTGGCTATGGTAGTTATCTATTGCCCCATAGCAGATTACCACAAAATGTAGTGACATAAAGCACCTATTTATTATTTCAGAATTTCTGTGGGTCAGGATTCTGAATGTGCTTAGCTGGGTTCTCTGGCTCTGGATCTCTCACAAGTCTTCAGTCTTCTCAAGGCTTGATGGGAAGGACTCACTTCCTGGTTCACACATGTGCTGCTTGGCAGGACTCAGTTTCTCTTGGGTTGTTGGGCCGAGGCCTCAGATTTTTAAGAGCTGTTGCCCAGTTGGTTCCTTTCCACATGAGCATCTTACAACCTGGCAGTGGTTTCAAAAAAGTGAGGAATTGAAAGAAGATGTGAGAGTGCCAGGGAGATAGGGAGTTCTAGCAAGACCTTGTATCCTAATCGCAAATGTCACATCCTATCACTTTTACGATATTCCATTGATTAGAAGCAAGTCATGAGGTTCAGCACAAACACAGGGGCATGAACACTAGAAGATGGGATAATTGGGAGCCATATCAGAAGCTGCCTATTACAATAGTGGATTTGTGGCATTCTCTTTTTATTTCTATCAGTTTTTACTTAATGCATTTTGAAACTTTATTAGGTGCATAAACATGTAGGATTCTTACACTCTCTTGTAGAACAGACTCCCTTTTCACTATCAAATGACTTTAATTTTTTCTTCACTCTCTCATTTGTGTTCTCTCCTGATTTTCTCTCTCTGTCTTACTTTTCTTGAACAGTTTTGCTTTAGGTTAATCCATTTTGTTGATACTCTCGAAGAAACAACTTTTAGCATACATTTGGGTCCAGCTTTTTAATGTCTTCTGAAAATCACTGTATTTTAAATGGGATGTTAATTAACAGTTAATGTAATTCCTAATATGGTTGGATTTAGGTTTCCTATATTGTTATTTAATTTCAACTTGTCTCCTTTGTCCTCCTTTTCTGTCTTTGTTGTGAGTCATAGAATATTTTTAGAATCTTAAATATATTGGCTTTTAACATAGCTCTTTGAATTATTGTTTAATGGTTGCTATAGGAATTACAACATACATTCTTACCTTTTTACAATCTACTTAGAGTTTCTATTGTACCACTTTGTGTAAAGTATATAAATCTTTCAAACATATAGGTCAATGTATTCCCCCACCTTAACTTTGATGATAAAACTTTTGTATATATTTTTTCTATTTATGGTATAGGCCCCATGCCTTAATCCAGTTTTTGTTGTTATAACAGAATACCTGAGGCTGGGTAATTTATAAAGAAAAGTGGTTTCTTTAGCTCATGATTTTGCAGGCTAGTAAGTTCAAGGACATGGCACTGGCTTTTACTTAGCTTCTAGTGAGAGCTTTTATACTGAGTAAAAACATGGTGGAAGGTCATATAAAAGCAGACACCTATAAAGAGGGACCAGACATTAGTAGGAACCTCCCTTTATACAAATCCATTCTCAGGGGAACTAATCCATTCCTGTGAGAATTAATCCAGTCTCTCAAGAGTGAGAACACACTTGCTACCTGGAGAAAAGCGCCAAGCCATTCATGAAGAATCCACCCCATGTCCCAGACACCTCCCACTAGTCACCATCTCCCAACACTGCCATATTGGGGATCAAATTTCAACATGAGTTTTGGCATGGACAAACCACATCCAAACAATAACATCCCAGAATTTGTAATTTTTTGAAACAGTAATATGCATTTAAAAAAAATAAAGAGGGATCAATAGTGTTTTATATTTACCCAGATATGTGCTATTTCTAATGTTCTTATCTCTTTTTAAATACCTGAGTTTCTCTCTAGTATCATTTCCTTTTATCCTGATGTAATTCTATAACCTGCAATTGGTAAATATATGTTTTACCAAATTTTGGATATAGTCAACCACTATGTATTAGAATATTATTTCTGCCCCCATATTCTTACTCTTGTCCTAATAAACTTTAATTACATATATATTAAACCATTTGGCATTATTCCATAGGAACCTGAGGCCCTGTTAATTTTTTCAATCTATTCTCAGATTATTATTATTACTATTTTTTTTCCTGAGACAGGGTTTTACTCTGTTGTAGAGGCTGGAGTGCAGTGACATGGTCACAGCTCACTGCAGCCTTGACCTCCTGGGCTTAAGTGATTCTCCCACCTTAGCCTCCAGAGTAGCTGCAAATACAGGCATGCACCACTATGTCCATTTAATTTCTGTATTTTTTTTTTAGAAATGGATTTCACCATTTTTCACAGGCTGATCGACTCAAGTCATCTACCCCTCTTGGCTTCCCAAAGTGCTGGGATTACAGGTTTGAGCCACCATGCCAGGTGCAGACTGCATTCTTTATAGTTATATATCTTCAAGTTTACTGTCTCATTTTATTGTCATCTCCATTCTACTTTTGAGCCTATGCTGTGACTTTTTATTTCATATATTTTATTTTTAAATACTAGTATTTAATTTGTTATTTTTGATATTTTTTACTTCCTTGTTGAGATTTCCATTTTTTACTCAGAATATTTTCTTTTATGTCATTGAGCATTTTTTTTTTTTTTTGAGATGGAGTCTCACTCTGTCGCGAAGGCTGTAGTGCAGTGGCGCGATCTCGGCTCATTGCAACCTCGACCTCCACCTCCCAGGCTCAAGTGAGAGACTCTGCCTCCGAATGTCATTGAGCGTAATTACAATAGCTGCTTCAGAATTTTTGTCTGCTCATGCCAATGCCTTGAATGTCTTGGAGTTGGTTTCTACGTTTTTCTTCCTTGAGAATGGGTCACATTTTTTTTTGTTTTGTTTTTGCTTTTTGAGTAATTTGGGATTTTATCTGAACACTGTGTATATAATGATGGAAATAACCTATTTTAAATTCTTCCAAAGAGTGTTGATTTTTTTCATTTGATTGTATTAGCAGGTAATAAACTTGGTTGCAGTCAAGCTGCAAACAATGTGTGTTGCAGCAGCTTAAATCTCAGTATAGTTATTTCATTCTTAGTTAGCTTCTGTGGTCTGCCTCATGCATGCATGTTTTAGGGTTCTGCAGAACTTGTTAAGAAAACTTGGGGTTTCTTTTCTCTGTCTCTCCTTTCCAGGGATTATTCCTTTACTTTTCACAAGTTGTGGTGTCTTTGAACTCTATCCTTTGTTTCTTTGAGTCAGGAAATTTGCAGATTTTCTATAGGAATTGTATCCACTCTGCATGGTGCCTGCTGCAGCATTCTTTTAGCCTAAGAGCTGTAAAAAAGGTAAAATATTCTGTGTTATTCCATTTTAAAGTGTTGACCACCCCCGATATCCATTTGCTTTTGTTCACTCTATGGTGCTTTCAGATGATTGTTTTGTTATAAAGGCAGTCTTTGCTACGCACAGTCCTTGCTATGCACAGTACTGTGTCAGTGGAAACCTGTGAATTCTGTAACTGCGTCTTCTCTTTGCACATTAACTGATACTATAGAACTATATAAAGCAATGACTTGGTTCTGATACACATGACTTTTAACATAGTTTTAGGTAACACGCGGGCTGCCTATATTTTTGTCCAGAGTCTATAATTGTCTTCAGAAGGATTATTCTTGTTGGATCTTTTTTGTCCACATCAGAAGAGGAACTCTTTCTCCTGATCATTTTCTATAATGGTCTCATGCTTTTTTACTTCATAGCCCTTTTCACAATTTGTAACTATTTATAGTTATAGCTATGTCTGTGTACTTATTTATTTTCAGACTGTTTTGTTAAAATTTTGTGACAAATTGAAAGCAATCAATAGATATGCCTGGAATGAAAGGGTGAAACATTGCATGACCAAAATGATGTCTTTCATGATGATAAAACTTAGGTAGCAACATGGTTTTAATTATAGTCTCAAAAGATACTTCCAGGGACTGCAACCAGGTAAACAATATAATCACAGGGGTCCACATCAGATCTCTATGCTTGTTTAAGAGCTAAAATAGACATTTTATTTGGAAATTATAATAACAAGACCACTTCAGTCCTACTTTTAGATATTTCTGAATAATGCCTAACTGGGGAGATGGGAAAGGCTTGACATGTTACTATTCAATAATAAAGCATAGTTTTAAACACATAGATTTTTGTGTCATCAAATGATTAGGAATCAGTATTTGTATAGTTTTAACAGATCACAACACTGCCACATTTATGTGATTAGAGAGCAGATCTCAAATTTAACAGTTTAGAGACTCTTTATATAAGACAGCTACTGTAGCACTTAGCATACTCAAGAAATATTAGCTTATTTCTTTATTGCCTCATCCTTCTGGTATTCATAACAAATCAAACAAGTACCCTTTTCAAACAGCTCAGTTTGCTAGTTTTCAAGTATAGATGCAACCCTCTATGTTAATAAAGTTTAATGAAGCTTAAGTGGAAATTGTCATTTGTTTGTTACTTAAAGCAATCTGTAGAGTAGATAAGAGTGGAACATTTATTGTAAAACGAGTAAGAACATATGGATCTTCTGTGTAGCTTTCTGGATTCACTTTGCTTTTGTCCTGGTGAATGAAGGTACAAATAATAAAGGACCTCGATTAAGATTTTAAGCTAAGTTTCTCCAGGCACTAATTTCTTGGCTAGAGTGGAGGAGGTCTTCATAAATGTTCTGCATCATTCTTAAGAGAAGTGTAATTCAAGCTATTTCCTTCATGAAGGACCTCTTCAGGTTTACATATTTTCTTTTTTTTTTTTTTTTTTGAGACGGAGTCTCGCGCTGTCGCCCAGGCTGGAGTGCAGTGGCCGGATCTCAGCTCACTGCAAGCTCCGCCTCCCGGGTTCACGCCATTCTCCGGCCTCAGCCTCCCGAGTAGCTGGGACTACAGGCGCTGCCACCTCGCCCGGCTATTTTTTGTATTTCTTAGTAGAGACGGGGTTTCACCGTGTTAGCCAGGATGGTCTCGATCTCCTGACCTCGTGATCCACCCATCTCGGCCTCCCAAAGTGCTGGGATTACAGGCTTGAGCCACCGCGCCCGGCCAGGTTTACATATTTTCATTTACTAAGTGTGTGACATTAGAGTGATATTAGAGTGGGTGGTATCGTAAAATTTAATTAACTGAAGACAAATAAGACAGATGGGATTGCTACAGATAGATGGTATGAATTTCCCTATTTTTGGGGTGTAGATTTAGTGGGATTATATATCACTGTGTCTCAAACTTTAATGTGCTGATAAGAATCACCTGGAAATCTGGTTAAAATGCAGATTCTGATTCAGCAAGTTTGGAATAGAATCTGGGTCTGCATTTCTAACAAGATCCCAGGTGATGCCTATACTGCTGATCTGAAGACCACACTTCAGTTGCTAGATTATACTACAGACTTGGTTGGTATGTCAACTGAGATGGGGCTTAGGATATTTGCTGTTATTTCCTCCCTTTTAAAAAGGTAGTTAATGCAACCCTGGAAATCTTTACATTTGCTAGATAGAATACGTTGCGTATTAGGTTGGTGCAAAAGTTTTTGTGGTTTTTACTGTTACTTTCAATGGCAAAAACTGCAATTACTTTTGTACCAACTTAATAAAATAAATTCCAGGTGATATTAGTGAGGAGACTCCATGACTTTAGAATTTCTTGGAATTTTAAATTTGGACACATTTTTTAGTATGCCTGAAATATTCAATAATAAGCTCTTTTTTTTTCAATGATGTAGTGTTTATATGTAATAAAATATACTCACTGAAAGGGAACTTAGCTGTCATTCCAATTTCTCATTTCACAAATAAGGAGACTGGGGCTAGTTTAATTACAGGACTTGACCACTTACGTGTTCTGAGGTTCTTTAACATGCAAAAAGAAATTATATTGATTTGGAAGAAGATCGTAGTGTGGTGCTACCCCAAATATATTAAATTAACTGCTTTGATTGGGACTTAAGCAATCAGTTCCATAAAACAGAATTATTTTCCCACTGCTTTGAACCAGTTACTTTGGCCCTAGTAGGCACAATATATTCAGAGACCTCTTTTGCTAAGAAAACTAGCACTTCTCATTTCTGTTCAAAGTATTAATTGGGAACACTTAATTAAATGGTAAAAATTATTCTTTGATAATAAACATTCAGTTTACAGAGCTAAGCTCTGCCAAATCAGAAGATACTGCTTACAATGTTCCAGCAAAGCACATGTATAAAAGAGACATGATTGAATTGAGAAGATAAATAATATGTCTGAGTATAAATTAAAAACGTGGTAAGTAATATAAATGACTAAATCTCTTCAGTTTTTCAATACGATGTTCAAATTGAAACCTTACTATTTTATCTCTTTTTTTAAGTGAAGTTTTATTTAAAATTAAAATGGATACAACTCTGACCTCTCACCCAGGCTTGCATTTTTCACTGCAAACAGCATATTTCCTTTCTGTCTATTTATGCTTCAAATTAAAAGCCTCTAAAACTGAACTCATATTTTCTGTTTTCTCTAAGAGCTTTCCATATTGAACAAAGTAAAAATATATTTCTCGCAACATAAAATTGGAATTGTCTTTGACTTTCTTCTCATTAGCTTGGTATATCAGCCAGTTTCACTGATTCTTTTTTCCACAAGATTTTGTTAGTCTATGAATTTTTGCTATTCTATGACATCACCTTGCTGAAACTATAATTAGCTCACACCTATTTTTACAAACATCCCCTCTATTGATTTTTCTTCTCCCAGCCTATCTCACTTTTAATTCATTTGTAATTGTTAACACTAGATCATTCCTTTTAAACCATTATTATGCTCACTTTAACTCGAACTCCTGAAATAGCTTTCCATTATCTGTAGAATGATACACAAACGTTTTAGCCCACTGTTCAAGGCTATTTATAATTCTGCTCCAAACTACCGTTCAAGCTGTACTTTGTACTAATCTCAACATAAACCCTCTACTGTAATCCAGTTGCTTGATTCTATCTCCCAAACATGTCGTGTACTCTCTGTCCCTTATATCTTTTGCCATTTTCTTAGTTTTATAGGCATTCCCTTCTCCTCTGTTCTGGTAGAAGTAAATTTAAGTGGAAAGTGAAAAGTACAACATTTTTAACTGGAAAGAATCTTTAGTGTTAATTTAGTTCAACTTCTTACCTCTTGTACCATTTTAACATTGAAGAAACTAAGAATCAGAAAAATTTAGGTTTATATTTACTAATATCTAATGAGAATTATACTAATGGTTACTTAAAAATTAGGTGATTCATTCACATCTACCATATTATATAAGTTTAGGTCAAGTTAAAATTTTCTAAAGACCAAAAATCTGCCCAATTTGGCTATCATAAACTATCTCAAGAAAATCCAAATGAAGCTCAGTTTCCTAGATGTTCTGTGGACTGGCTAGCAACAAGTTCTGAACTGACTTCATTGACTCTAAGTAATTTTCCTGGTTCCAATAAAGAAATGCTCAGTTTATCTTGCGGATATCATGATCAGTTCTAGTAAGAGTTCAGAAGCTGGGCTTTTAAGTAGCATGTTAAAATCTCTCAAGCCTTATTAGAGAGAGAGAGAGTGTGTGTGTGTGTGTGTGTGTGTGTGTTTAGGGGTTTGCAGACAAATTAGATGACTGTAAAAAGTAGGTCAACTAAAACTTGGTAAAAAATGGCCTTTTATAAGAAATGATAGTGATAGAGGAGAATTATTCTCCTTTATACTAAGGATAAATAGAACCTGCCACATACAACTTAACATTCTTTTTCATTCTGGGTACCCATTAAACATTTATTATTGAAGAATGTATGTTTTTATAGATAATAATAATTGTATATCTTTATGGGGTACATGTCATATTTTGATGCATGCATACAATGTGTAATGATACATCAGGGTAATTGGGTTATTTATCATCTCAGACATTTATCTTTTCTTTGTGTTGGGGACATTACAATTCTTCCAGCTATTTTAAAAAGTAATTATTGCTATCTACAGTCACCCTACTGTGCTATTGAACACTACAACTTATTCCTTCTAAGTGTATTTTTGTACACATTATAGATTAACATTCTTAAAAGTAAGAATTAAAATATAGTCTATGTTGACTTTGAAATAACCTACTACAGATGATTGTATTGGTTATAGAATATTTTCTTAGCCAGCTGGCACTACCATAAAGTGAATCAGCTGCAGATACACCTGAATGATTTGATATAACCTAAGGTTAAAAGGGATATGATTTCCAGACAACGTTTGTACTGCGATTTAAGTTTTACACACAAAATAATTGCAGATATTTGATAATTTATTATAACTTATGAAAATAATATTTTCAGTTGACAAAGTATTAATATAATGAAATAGTATATAAATTCTCAAAAAAGAGTAAACACCAATGAGATAAAGAGTCCTCTAGAGAATTTCTTTTCAGCAAGTTCCAGAGAGGGAAGATCAAGATGTCACCTCTTCTCCAATATAATGGCACTCTCTATACTCCAGAGCTTAGATTCAGGGAGAGAAATGACAGGGAGAGGGAAGAGGAAGGGGAAGAGAACAAGTAAGAATACGAAATTTTTATTGGCTGAGTGAAATCCTGAATCAATTGGTTTACTTAGAAAAGATTAAGCTTGCGTATGCTGTCACCAAGTCAATTGGTGGCTCAACAAAAACATATGTTTTAGGAAAATAAAGTTACTTCTATGCATACCTGAGTACATGGCCTGTGCCATAATAATTGATGATTCTCAGAAAGAAGCCTATTAACAGTAAGTTAGATGTTCTATTCAAATCTGTTTTCTGCAGAGAATGTCCAGTCCCCCAGTGCCTAGTGAGTTACAAAGCTCGTTATGTTGTGTGTGATTCATTTTCTGTAAAGAGATTTTACTATATACAAGTGCCTTGTTGTGATCTGTGGTTTAGTCTGAGTCTGGAATTATAAAATTAATGATTGCTTATGTCCATCATAAGCCAGTTAAAAGAAGGTTCACAGCAGCTTTATACATAATGGCCAAAAACTTGAAACGATAAAAAAATCCATCAGCAGGATAGTGAATAAAAAAATTGCCATATTTATATAATGGAATGCTACTCAGCAATAAAAAGAATAAACTTCTTGCTTATTGTTCTTGTTTTAGCACCAACATGTAAAGAGCTTGGAACTCATTATTCCTATTTATTCTTGCTGAATACATAGAAAATTAATGACTCTCTTTGGATCCATCAAAAAACTGAGGTTGGAGCTAAGTGTCCATCAACAGATGGATAAAGAAAATGTGGGACATAAGACAGTGGAATATTATCACTTTTTAAAAAGAAGGAAATTCTGTCATTTGTGAACAACAAGGATATTATGCTAGGTGAAATAAGCCAAGCCAGACACAGACAGATAAATAACATGTGATCTCACTTATATGTGGAATCTAAAAGGTAGAACTCAGAGAAGTAGAAAGTAGAATGGTGCTGTGGGAGGCAAATGGATAGGGAAAAGGGAGACAATGGTGAAAGGGTACAAAGTTTTAGCTAGACAGGAGAAATAAGCTTTAGTGATTTATTGCACGGAATGGTGACCATAGTTAATAATAATGTACTTTAGATTTCCAAATTGCTTAAAGACTAGAATTTAAATATTCCCACAAAAAATTGACAAGCATGTGAGGCGATGAATATGTTAATTAGCTTTACTTAATCGTTCCACAATGTAAACATACATCAAAATGTCACACTGTACCCATAAATATATATGATTATTATTTGTCAATTAAAAATAAAACGAAATTTGAAAAAAACTGCGGTTATGGGAAGATTTAAATGATAATTTTGATGAATTGTTGGAAGCTGAATGTGGACTAGTATGAGGGTAAGAAATTCTTGGGGATGCATTTTGGGGGCCCCACACTTTTATGGGTATTACTTTCAGGAACTCCTCCAAATTTTCATGATAAAGAGGTAAGAAACATCTCCTTATGGCTCTAGAAAGAGGAGTAGGGTAATAATTGTGCAAAAAGCCCAGAGCATTCTCCATAACAAAGTTCTACTCTCCAAGGAAGACTATATCTTTTAACAGAGTATTATCTCAGCTGGGGTAAGCACACTGCTGTTACTTCAGCTCTCTTGAGCCTTAGCATCTTACCTAAGGGTGAAAAAATGTTATGATATTAGAGATGTACTTATGAAGGTCACAGCACAGAGACATATACCTAAAACTTTAATAACTAAAATAAAATGGACCAATTCATTGACAGATACAAACTATGAGAACTCATGCAAAGAAAATTAGATAATCTAAATAGGCCTATATTTCCTAAAGAAATTAAATCAATAATTAGTAACTTTTCAGAAAAAGAAAGCACCAGGCTCAGATGGTATTACGGGTGAGTTGTACTCAACATTCAAAGAATAAATAATACCAATTCTTTACAGTATCTTTCAGAAAATAGAACTAGAGGGAACACTTCCTAATTTACTCTGTGAAGCTAGCATTACAACGATACTAAAACTAGTTGAAATTTATGTCCATGTAAAAACCTGCATTTGAATGCTTATAGAAACATAATTATCCCAAATTGGAAAAAGCCAAGATGTCATCAATAAGCCAATGGATAAACAATGTACATCCATACAATGTAATATTATTTAGTAATAAGAAATGAGCTATGAAGCCATGAAAAGACATGAATAAATCTTAAATGCATATTACTGAGTGAAAAAGATCAGCATAAAAAGTCTACATAATATATGATTTTATTATGTGACATGAAATAAAGCAAAACAATGGAAGATCAATATTTGCTAGGATTTTTTTTGAGGTAGCAAGGGAATGTGCTTCAAGCACAGGAAATTTTTCAGGGTGCTGAATCTATTCTGTATAATATTGTAATAATAAATATATGACACTGTGCATTTGCCAAAATCTATAGGGCCTTAAGCTATAAAGTAATACTTAATCTATGCACATTAAAAAGTAATTTAAAAAGTTAAGAGATGGAATACAGAACGTGACAAAACAATCTTAATCTAATTATAGGGGGTAAGGGCAAAATGTGCTGAGATAAGTAGCTTTGAAAATGTGTGGAGTCTGTAAAACTAATGGCACAACTGTACTAAGCATTGTATTCTAATGGATAAAATTGTTCCCACAGGGGTATGGGTTAATAATTCTGATACCACCACACATCTATATTGGAATTAAACAATTATATAAATGGATGGTAGATGTTGGGAGCCACATTTCCCACTTTTGGAATGTGAGATTGTAGATGAGTAAGCAGAGGAGGCTAGAATGAGACAGGGATAACAGATTAGAGTGTGAGAAATCAGTATGAACTGATGCTTAGCTTAATATAGATACATATGGTATTGTAGGTGTATTCATTTGCTAGGGCTGCCATAACAAGATGCCACAGACTGAGTGGCTTAAATATTAGAAATTAATTTTCTAATGGTTCTGGAAGCTAGAGTTCAAGATCACAGTTTCTGCCCGTTTGGTGTCTTCTGAGGCCCCATCCCTTGGCTTGCAGATGGCTGCCTTCTTGCTATGTCCTCACATGGTCTTTCTCCCTGTGTGCATGAACCTTTGGTATCTCCTCCTCTTATAAGAACACTAGTCAGATTGTATTAGGGCCCACCCTAATGACCTCATTTAAGGCCCTATATCCAAATATAGTCAAATACTGAGATATCGGGGGTTAGGACGTAGGCATGTGAATTTTGGAGGCGCATAATTTAGCCCACTGTAGGCTTAATAATGGTATTTCAAAGAAATCTACATCCTAATGCTCACAGACTGTAAATACATTATTTTATGTGAAAAAGGGATTTTGCAAATGTGATTAAGAATTTTGAGTTGAGAACGTTATCCCAGATTATTCAGGCAAACCCAATGTAATCACATGAGTTTTTATAAGAGGGAGACAGGAGAGTCAGAGTCAGAGAAAGAGGTGTGACAATGGAATCAGAGGTAAGTGCAATGTGGAGCCATGAGCCAAAAACATGTGCCAAGGAACTTACGGCCTCTGTAACATAAAATGTCAAGAAAACAATTCTGCCCTAGAGCATCTGGAAGGATGACAGCCAAGCTAACTCATTTTAGAATTCTAGCCTCCAGAACTAAAAAGATAGTACACGTTTGGCATTTAGATTTTTGGCAGTGTGTTACAGAAGCAACAAGAAACTAATACAGATGCTTACATACAGAAATATTTATAGATATGTATGTACACATGGGTTAGTATACAATCATATATTTCCTTGCTCTGTCAGCTGACAGGAACTAGAATTAATGGCACCCGAGTTACAATGAACATATGTAGCACTCAGATCTTCATTTTTAATACCATTCTCCAATAAAAGGATCCAGAAATTCTTGTAGAAATGGCTGATTCTAGGACTGGAGGTGGAAATATATGAAATGAGCCTGAAACTTCTTGTTGTGCCAAAAAGTAAGGGAAAGAAGTCAAACTATGTCTCTTCACTGACGATATGATTCTATATTTACAAAATGCTAAAGACTCTACCAAAAGGCTACTAGAACTGATTAATGATTTAGCAATTTTTCAGGATACAAAATCAATGTAAAAAATCAGTAACATTTCTATACACCAATAACATCTAGGCTGAGAGTCAAATCAAGAACACAACCCATTTACAATAGCCACAAAGAAAATGAAATATCCAGGAATACAGCTAACCGAGGTGGTAAAATATCTCTAAAAGGAGAACTACAAAATATTGCTGAAAGAAATCAGAGACAACAGAAATAAATGGAGAAAATATTCCATGCTCATGGTTCAGAAGAATCAATATAATTAAAATGGTCATACTACTTAAAGCACTTTACAGATTTAATGCTATTCCTTTTAAACTACCAATGTCATTCTTGACAGAATTAGAAAGAAAAACTATTTTAAAATTAATATCAAACCAAAAAATAGCCTAAGTAGCCAAAGCAATCCCAAGCAAAAAGAATAAAGCCAAAGACATCACACTATCCTACTTCAAACTATACTACAGGCTACAGTAACCAAAACAGCAAAAACCGAATAACCAATTAAAAAGTGGGCAAAAGACATGAACGGGCACTTTTCAAAAGAAAATATAAAAGTGGCCAACAAACATGAAAAAATGCTCATCATCACGAATCATTACAGAAATGCAAATAGAAACCACAGTGAGATACCATCTCACACCAGTCGGAATGGCTATTATTATTATTATTATTATTATTTTTTTGAGACGGAGTCTCGCTCTGTCGCCCAGGCTGGAGTGCGGTGGCGCGATCTCGGCTCACTGCAAGCTCCACCTCCCAGGTTCACGCCATTCTCCCGCCTCAGCCTCCGAGTAGCTGGGACTACAGGCGCCCGCCACCACGCCCGGCTACTTTTTTGTATTTTTAGTAGAGACGGGGTTTCACCATGTTAGCCAGGATGGTCTCGATCTCCTGACCTCGTGATCCACCCGCCTCGGCCTCCCAAAGTGCTGGGATTACAGGCTTGAGCCACCGCGCCCGGCCGGAATGGCTATTATTAAAAAGTCAAAAAACAACAGATGCTGATTAGGCTGCATAGAAAAGGTGGGAATGTAAATTAGTTCAGCTACTGTGGAAAGCAGGTTGGACATTTCTCAAAGAGCTTAAAACAGAGCTACAACTTGACCCAGGAATCCCATTACTGGGTATATACCCAAAGGAAAGTAGGTAATTATACCAAAAAGACACATGCACTCATGTGCCATTGCCATGCTATTCAAATAGCGAACACGTGTTAGTCAAGGTTCTCTAAAGGGACAGAACTAATAGGATGTATGTATGTATGAACGGGAGTTTATTAGGAAAGAAATCAGAGACAACACAAATTAGGAGAATTGACTCACACTATCACACGGTGAAGTCCCACAATAGGCCGTCTGCAAGCTGAGGAGCAAGGTAGCTGTCCAAGTCCCCAAACCTCAAAAGCAGGGAAGCTGACAGTGTAGCCTTCAGTCTGGCTGAAGGCCTGACAGCCCCTGGCAAATCGCTGGTGCAAGTCCAAGAGTTCAAAAGCTGAAGAACTTGGAGTCTGATGTTTGAGGGCAGGAAGCATCCAGCAAGGGAGAAAGATGAAGGCCGGAAGACTCAGCAAGTCTTCTCATTCCACTTTCTTCTGCCTGCTTTATTCTAGCCACACTGGCAGCTCATTAGATGATGGCTACCCAGACTGAGGGTGGGTCTGCCTCTCCCAGTCCACTAACTCAAATGTTAATCTCCTTTCGTAACACCCTCACAGACACATACAGGAACAATACTCTGCATCCTTCAGTCCAATCAAGTTGACAACCATCACAACATGGAATCAACCTAGGTATCTATCAATGATGGATTGGATAAAGAAAATGTGGTACATGTATACTATCAAATACTACCTAGTCATAAACAAATGAAATTGTGTCCTCTGCAGCATAATGGATGGAGCTGGAGGCCAATAATCCTAGGCAAATTAACTCAGGAACAGAAAACCAAATAATAAATGTTCTCACTTACAAGTGGGAGCTAAACATTGAGCGTACATGGACATTAACATGAGAAGAGTAGACACTGGGGACACTACTGTGGGGGGATGGAGAAAAGGGCACATGGATTGAAAGACTACCTATTGGGCACAATGCTCACTACCTGGGTGCAATGTAACAAACCTGCACATTTACCCCCATACCTAAAATAAAAGTTGAAATTTTTAAAAAAATGCTCAAAAAGAAAAGAAAAAAGCAAAATAAAATTTCATGGGAGAATGTCAGAGACACAGGAGTTGAAACAGTTTGAGCAAAAAAAAAAAAAATACTGGATTGAAGTCCAGAGTATAAGGTAAATATACAGACTCCATGCCGATATACATGATAAAATAAGTAAATAGATAAATTAGGGGAAACAGCTGCTGTAGAGGAGAATTCCGAGTAATTTATATAGCTAGCCCACCTTCAGGGAGGCAGAGCATAACTTCCCATTCTTTTAGTATGGGCACATATAGTCATTCCCTGACAAAAAGTATAGTATGGACATGGGGGGGAAAGTAACTTTACAATGGAGAAATTTGACAAAGACTACTTCAGCTAGGTGCTCAAGGTGAGTATCAAGAGTGACAAATTATGTGATTATATTTATTCTTGATAAGATCAGATGAAAATTGCACCTGACTATTGTGGCCTTCCTTCTGAAACCTCGTAATTGCTATCTAATTATGAGACAAACATCAGATAAATTTCAGTAGAGAGGCATCCTACAAAATGCCTGACCAGTACTCCTTAAAACTGTTAAGGTCATTAAAAACAAGGTAAGTTTAGAAAGCTGACACAGCCACAACAAGCCTAAAGAGGTCTAACAAGCATATTGTGGTGTCCTTGATGGGATCCTAGAACTGAAAAAGGACATTAGGTAAAAACTAAGAAAATCTGAGTAAAGTGTGGGCTTCAGGTAATAAAAACAAAGAAGAATAAATGACTGTTACACATGAACAAGTCTTAGGGAACTAATGTTGAGCAAAAGAAGCCAGATAAAAGAGAGGACATATATGTAGAACTTAAAAGGTGGCAAAACTAATCTCGAATAACAGTCAAAATAGGGGTTACCTTTGGAAGGGAGTATATCTGGGAAGGAGGAAAAATGTGCATGCTAGGGTAATGGAACTGATCTGTTTCTTATCTGGGTGGCAGATACATGAATATTACATTAATAAGCGTGTATCAAACTATAAACTAATGCAGTTGATTTTTCCCTCAGTAAAAATATTAAAAATAGAAATAAATAAATCACAGAATTAAAAAACTTTGCTTGTTCTGAAAAGAAGAACTATTTTCCATAACTCAGATGATGTATATATATTTTTTAAAAAGCCTCTATTGAAATCTAACTTAAATACCTTATAATTCACTCATTAAGTATTCAATGATGTGTGATCATTCCCACAGTCGATCTTAGAACATTTTTATAACCTCAAAAAGAAACCTCCCGGCCTTTAACTGTTATCCCTCTAATTACCCAATTATCCTCCACTCTCCAGCCCTAAGTAACCACTAAATTAATTTCTGTCTTTGTAGATTTCTCTGTTCTGGACACTTTATATGAATGGAATCATATAATATGTGGTCTTTTGCGACTGGCTTCTTTAACACAGCATAATATTTTCAAGGTCCATCCATGTTGTAGCATGTATAATACTTCTTTTATTTTTATGGCCAAACAATATTGTATTTAAAATCTATATCACATTTTGCTGGTTGACGGACATTTGGATTGTTTTAACCTTTTGGCTATTAAGAAGAACGCTACTATAAACATTTGTGTACGAGTTTTTTGCATGGACATATGTTTTCATTTTTCTAGGGTATATACCTAGGAGTGGAATTTCTGGATTATATGTTAAATCATCTGAGGAACTCCCAGACTGCTTTCCAAAGTGGCTGTACCATTTATATTACCACCAGCAGCGAAAAAGGTATTGATTTCTCTTACATCATTACCACCATTTGTTGTTACGCGACTTTTGGAGTCTAGCCATCCTAGTAGGTGTGAGTAATATCTCACTGGTTTTGATTTGCATTTTGCTGATGACTAATGATATGAACCATCTTTTCATGTGCTTGTGGGCCACTTGTATATCTTTTTTGGAAGAAATGTCTACCATGTCTTTTGACCATTTTGAAATTGAGTTATTTGTCTTTTTATTATTGAGATAGAAGATTTCATGATAAATTTTGGATACTAGTCCCTTTTCAGGTACATGATTTGCAAATATTTTCTCCCATTTTGTGGGCTGTCTTTGTAGTTTTTAAATTGTGTCCTTTGAAGCACAAAAATTTTTAATTTTGATAAAGTCCAAGTTATTTTTTTTTTGTTGCTTTTGGTTTTTGTGTTCTATCCAGAAATCCTTTGCTGAGTACATAGTCATCAAGATTTACTACTATGGTTTCTTCTAAGAATTTTACAGTTTAGTTCTTACGTCTAGTTCCTTGATCCATTTTGAGTTAATTTTTGTATATGGTTTGAGGTAAGGGTGGCAATTAATTTATTTGTATGTGGCTATCCAGTTGTCCCAGCACCATTTGTTGAAAAGAGACCGTTGGATGGTCTTAGCATCTTGCCAAAAATCAGTTGACCATAGATGTTTGGGTTTATTTCTGGACTTTCAATTTTATTCCATTGAACTATATGTCTATCCTCATGCAACTACCACAGTGTTGATTACTGTGGCTTTCTAGTAAGTTTTGAAATTTAAAAAAATTGTGAATCATTCTACTGTTTTTTGTTTCAAAATTCTGTCAGCTATTCTCAGTCCTTTGCAATTCCATGTAAGTTTTAGAATCGGTTTGTCAATTTCTACAAAGAAGTCATCTGGTATTCTGATGGTGATATTATACTGAATCTGTAGATCAGTTTAGGGAGTATTACTATCTTAAAATAGTCTTCTGATCCATGAATACAGGACATTTTCCCAATTATTCAGATGTTCCTTCATTTCTTTCAACAATGTTACGTAGTTTTTTGAGTATTCATTTTACATTTCTCTTGTTAAATTTATTCCTAAATATTTTGTGCTTTTTGATGCTGTTGGAAGTGGGATTATCTTTCAAATTTCATTTTCAGAATGTTCTTTGCAAGGGTATAGAAATACAATTAATATTCATATACTGATCTTACACCTTGCTAACTTGGTGGACTTGCTAATTTGTTCTAATAATTTTTCAGTGAATTTTTTAGGATTTTCTTTATGTGGCACATGCCATATGCAAATAGAATAGTTTTACTTTTTTCCTTCCAATCTGGATGACTTTTTATTTTTTGAGATCTTCTTTCTTAACATAACATAGACATTTGCAGCTATAAATTTTCCTCTAAACACTGTGTTAGTGCATTCCATAAATTTTTGTATGTTTTATCTTGGTTTTCATTCATCTCAAAGGATTTTCTGATTCTGCTTTTCATTTCTCCTTTGATGCGTTGATTATGTGGGTGTGTGTTGTTTAATTTATACACATTTGTGATTTCTCAGTTTTTTATGCTATTGATTTATAATTTTATTACATTGTATTTAGAGAAAATACTTTGTATTGTGTTTTTCCTTTGAAATGTATTGAGGTTTCTTTTATGACCCAGCATGTGGTCTATCCTGGAGAATATTTTATGTGCTCTTGAGAAGAATGTAGATTCTGTTGCTATGAGTGGAGTGTTCTATATTGCCTGTTAGGTCTTGTTGGTTCAACTTCATTAATTCTTCTGCCCAGTTAAATCCACTGTTGGGCCCCATTAGTGAATTTATCATTTCAGTTATTGGACTTTTCAACTCTGTAATTTACACTTGATTCTTTTTGATAATTTAAATCTCTTTTTTGATGTTTCTTTTTCTGATGCATCACACAGTGCAGCACATATCAGATAATCAAAGAAGATCGTTGGGTGAAAAAATGACTATTCATGTAAATGGGCATTGCTTTACCTCCTTTTAGTTAATCTTTTCCAGTTACTTGATTTTTATTTTCACCCTGTTTAGACTGCCATTATCACCGTTCCTTTTTAACCCTCTCTCTAAACCATCATCATTTACATGCTTCCTTACTTACTAGGGTATTCCCAGGGTAACTGGAGAAGGAAGGTAAAATATAATGCCAACAGGAGGGGGAAACAGAAGATTCCCCAGTGTAATTTGCAAATTAAGTAAGCCTCATCAATTTTCAAAAAGAAATGTAATGGCAATGTTATAGTACTTCAGGGGATCAATAAATATTTGCTAAATGAAGGAACAAAGGGGAAAACACTAAATATTCTTAATGATGAGGATAAATGGGCAGGTACAGAGTCCAAAGTGAGTAATGTTCCCCAACAACAGATGAAGCAGAAAGAGAAGGTACTATTCCCAGAGATTGCATAATTATCTGAAGACTTGATTTGCAGATCTGGGTAACTGAGAAACCAAGTAAAATTTAAACAGTCCTCTAATAGTTAATATTTAAGTTGGGAAACATTTTTTTTAAATTAAAGTTTTATTTATAGGGTTTAAAATTTTACTTTTATCAAAATTTTATATTTATAGATTACAAATTGCATATTATATATTATTTAACATGTTAGATATTATACAATTGACATGGTTTGGCTTTGGGTCCTTACCCAAATCTCATCTTAAATTGTAATCCTATGATCCCCATGTGTCCTGGAAGGGACCTGGTAGAAGGTCTTTGGATCATGGGAGCAGTTTCCCCCATGCTGTTCTCGGGATAGTGAGTTCTCTTGAGATCTGATGGTTTTATAAGCTTCTTGCATTTCCTCTGCTGGCACTCATTCTCTCTCCTGCCACTCTGTGAAGAGGTGCCTTCTGCCATGATGGTAAGTTTCCTGAGGCCTCCCTGGCCATGCAAAATGGAGTCAATTAAACCATTTTTTTAAAAAAAATAAATTTCCCAGTCTTAGGTATTTCTTCATAGCAGTGGGACAACAAACTAATACAGTAAATTGGTACCAGGAATGGGGTGCTGCTATAAGGATACCCCAAAATGTGGAAGCAACTTTGGATCTAGGTAACAGGCAGAAATTGGAACATTTTGGAGGCCTCAGAAGACAAGAAGATATGTGAAAGTTTTGAACTTCCTGGAGACTTGGAGGGCTCAGAAGAAGACAGAAAGATGTGGGAAGGTTTGGAACTTCCTAGAGAATTGTTGAATGGCTTTGACCAAAATTCTGATAGTGATATGGACATTGAAGTCCAGACTGAGATGGTCCTTGATGGATATGAGGAACTTACTGGGAACAGAAATAAAGGTGAATCTTGCATGCTTTCACAAAGAGACTGGTAACATTTTGCCCTGCCCTAGATATCTGTGGAACTTTGAACTTGAGAGAGATATTTTAAGGTATCTGGTGGAAGAAATTTCTAAGCAGCAAAGTGTTTGAGAGGTGACAGAGCAACAAAGTTTGGAAAATTTGCAGCCTCACAATGCAGTAGAAAAGAGAAACTAATTTTTGGGGGGATACATTCAAGCCCACTGCATAAATTTCCATAAGTAATGAAGAGGCAAATGTTAATTGTCAACACAGTGGGGAAAATGTCTCCAGGGCATGTCAGAGGCCTTCACGGTAGCTCCTCCCACCACAAGCCTGGAGGCCTAGGAGAGAAAAATGCTTTTGTGGGCTAGGTCCAGGGCCCCCACTCTGTGTGCAGCCTTAGGGCTTGGTGCCTTGCATCCCAGCCACTCCAGCCATGGCTAAAAGGAGCGAAGATACAGCTTAGGCCATTGCTTCAGAGGGTACAAGCCCTGAGCATTGGCAGCCTCCATGTGATGTTTGTCCTGCAGATATGCAAAAAACAAACAAGAACTGAGGTTTGGGAATCCCTGCCTAGATTTCAGAGGCTGTATGGAAATGTCTGGATGTCTAGGCAGAGGTTCACTGCAAGGCAGAGCCCTCATGGAGAACTTCTACTAGGGCAGTACAGAAGGAAAATGTGGGATCGGAGGCCCACACAATGTCCTCACTGGGGAACTGCCTAATGGAGTTGTGAGGAGAGGTCCACTGTCCTCTGGACCCCAAATGGTAGTTCCATCATTGGCTTGCACTATGCACCTGGAAAAGCCACAGGCACTCAATGCCAGCCCATGAAAGCAGCCAGGAGTGGGGCTGTTCCCTGCAAAGCCACAGGAGCAGAGCTGCCCAAGGCTGAGAGAGTTCACCCCTTGCATCAGCATGACCTGGCTGTGAGACATGGAGTCAAAGGAGATCATTTTGGAACCTTAAGGTATAATGACTACCCTGTTGGATTTTGAACTTGCATGGGGCCTGTAGCCTTTTGTTTTGGCCAGTTTCTCCCATTTGAAAAGGATGTATCTACACAATGCCTGTATCTCCTCTGTATCTAGAAGTAACTAACTTGCTTTTGATTTTACAAACTCATGGGACTTGCCTGTCTCAGGTGAGACTTTGGACTGTGGACTTTTGAGTTAATGCCGAAATGAGTTAAGACTTTGGGGGACTGTCAGGAATGCATGATTGTGTTTTGAAATATGAAAAGATGAGATTTGGGAAGGGCTGGGGAAGAATGATATGGTTAGGCTTTATATCCCGACCCAAATCTTCTCTTGAATTGTAGCTCCCATAACCCCCACGTGTTGAAGGCAGAACAGGTGGAGATAATGGAATCATGGCGGTGGTTTCTCACATGCTATTCTTCTTAAAGTGAGTGAATCTCATGAGATCTGATGGGTTTTGTAAGCATCTGACATTTCTCTTCCTTGCACTACTCTGTCTTGCCACCCTGTGAAGAAGGTGCCTGCTTCTCCTTTACCTTCTACTGTGATTGTAAATTTCCTGAGCCCTCCCCAACCATGTGAAACTGTGAGTCAATTAAATCTCTGTTCTTTATATATTACCCAGTCTCAGGCATTTGTTCCCAGCAGTGTGAGAATGGACTAATACAATAATCTAAATACTATAATGCTATTAAAATAATTTTTGTAAATCAATATTTATATGCAAAGAAAATTGTGATATGTTGTTATTAAGTAGTTTATACAAAAAAGGCTTCTGTGTTTGTTAGAAGAAGTAAATATGTAGATAGCCATATATATAGGAAACTCTCTGGAAAGATCTAGACAAAATGTTAATTGTAAATGCCTGTAGGCAGTGAGGCAAAGGGGATTTTTAAACTTCTTTTGGTATCTTTTTTAAAAATTTGCATATTTAAAAATGAAATAAATCTAAATCAAATTTTAAAAAACAAAATGAAACAGTCTGGGTATTCTCAATAATTTGTCGTGTGATTTTAATACCATCTGCTGCTAATATTCAATGATATTAAACAGTATCTGGGGCTTACAGGGAGGAAGAATGGCTGGCAAGAGACACAGAAAATGAGAGTGAATTTAGGAAAAAAGAACCCTCCCAGAAATATTTAAACGTTATAATTAGGTTCCAAGCGAAGGCTGCCTTTCCTTCCTTAAAAATTTATCTTTATTAACATTGCCTAACATATGAGGAATTTGAGAGTATGGGGCCCCTGAGGTTGCAGCAGCAAGGAAAAAATGCTATATCCCAGTGGTGAGAGTAGAAGAAAGACGAGAAGATGATCAGTTAGCCTAAAGTGGTACTCACTGGCGTTTATCAAGTAAAGTACCACATAATCTACTTACTGGATTTTTAAGTTTTAAAGGAAAGTGAAATCAAGTATTTTGAAATTTGCTTAAATCAGCTCTTTGGAATTTGTTCCATGTCTTTCAACAGATTAAACATGTAAAAATAGATAAAATATCTATTTTTAATATATTTCACCCCTAATATAACCAGTTGTTGCACTATATGGTGATAATGAACTGCTAAAATTCATTAATTACATTTTGAAAACATTAAATAATGCCACCATATTTTAAGAGTAAAAATTTGAATTATTCAGTCCTCAAATTAGTACTTTTTAAAACAGGGAAAGGTTATCTGGGGGTTGGGGACAACCTAAAGGAGAACTCTAATTTTTATGGTATTGTTGTTAACAAATGTAAAATGACTATAATGAATAAAAAAAACAGAAATAAAATATTTAATATATAGAGTTTAAATTTTTCCTCTACATCAATTCTGTAATACAAAGGTGTTACTGTATTATTAAGAATAAAGTAAAATTGATGTCAAAGTTATCAAATAATAAATAATACAGTATATAGTTCTCAAATGGTTATATTAATAATAGTCAAGGAGAATGTCAACATCCAAGAGAGTAATTGAACTGACTGAAATGTTGGTGGCAGCTGATTTATGGGTTTATCGCTTGGCCTTCTTGATTGTGTATGAGGCAATTTCCTTGCAAACCTTAAGACCCTATTTTAGGTATGTATTAGTCCATTCTCACAATGCTATAAGAAATACTCGAGACTGGGTAATTTATAAAAGAAAAGAGGCTTAATGGACTCACAGTTCCACATGGCTGGGGAGGTCTCACAATCATGGTGGAAGGCAAAGGAGGAGCAAATTCATGTCTTACACATGGCAACAGGCAAGAGAGCATGTGCAGGGGAACTGCCCTTTATAAAACCATCAGATCTCATGAGACATTCACTATCACGAGAATAGCATGGGAAAAACCTGCCCTCATAACTCTACCTCCCACTGGGTCTGTCCCATGAAATGTGATTATGGGAGCTATAATTCAAGATGAGATTTGGATGGCTACACAGTCAAACCATATCAGGGTAGTTGCTCTCAGATGAACCTTAAAAAGTAGCTTATAATTGTTTACAAAAAGCATGCTTTCCTTGAATTAAAAATCCCAAAGAGAAAAAGATGTAAACACACAATTGAGTCATTTTCTGCTTTTAATGACATAAAATATTTTTATTAAAATAAAGAATAACTGTCCCTGTTTACTTTCTAATGCTTACAGACATATCTTAATCATCATATTATTCAGCAACTTGTAAAGCAAATTCAAACTTCTGACTATAATTGGGTATTTCCCAGACCAAACTTCATCTGCTTCCTATCTTTTTATTTCAGATTTCATCTCACTCACTCTGAACTTTGAATTAGTCAAAATTATTCAGTCTCCATCTCTGATTTTTAATTCCATAGCTCACATTTTAAATCTTATTTATGACTCTTTAGAGAAAAAATTATTAAGTCACTTTTCTAATATTCCTATTATTTATATGAGAATGTTGGGTAACTATAAACTATAAGTGTATACTAGTATTATTGTCATTCTTTTATTTTTTCAAGAAAAAATAATGTTTTAAAGTAAAGATGGAAGTAATATGGACTAATGGAAGTGACACAAATCATTGCTACTATTCATACATCTTGATAGGACTCACATTTAGCAGGAAATAAATGATTAACATCAAAACTTCAGCAATCCAGCATGTGAAAACAATTTTAAACATGGCTTCAATTTTTATGGATTGAATGAAGAAACAACCATAGAAAAAAAGCTTTCCTGGTTAGTAAAAATGTTTTTCTGATGTTTAATGATGGCATGCATTGGTTTTGGAGTGAGATGTACCTGAACTGTTTTTCAAAACTGTATTAATTTTTAATCACACAAGTGCCTTCTGAATACATTTTCGTGATAAGAATTCAAATACAGTAGATGAATTGAAATCTAAATCTTTCCCCACCTCCAATCCCAGTCACTTTACAGAAAGAACCATTGTCAAGTTAGATATACTACCCCAGAGTTTTTCTAAACTTTTATACAGATGCACCCTATAAATATATTATAGCTGTTAGTATATACAAATAGAGTTCCATGGAAAACATATTTTTCATTGATATTTTGTTCATTCAACACTGTGTCAGGAATTTTTCCATAGCTAGCAATGAACATGAAAGTTTGTTTTCATTCATGTGCTATAAGAATCAGTACAATAATAGCAAAATAAATATCCTTGTGTTACTTTCTTTGTACATAGTAGTAAAATTGTTAACTCTTGGTGTATTTGCGTTTTTTGTGTTTATGGAGCACTTATGTATGTACTTAGCTGTCTTATGAATTGAGGTAGGCTGTTATTTCTCCATTTTACAGACAGGGAAACTGTCTGACATAGGGAGGTTAAGTATTTTTAATAAAAATATAGAAACCAAGGTGAAGGGGTGGCTGCCCCTCCACACCTATGGGTGTTTCTCGTTAGGTGGAACAAGAGACTTGAGAAAAGAAATGAGACACAGAGACAAAGTATAGAGAAAGAAAAAGTGGGCCCAGGGGACTAGCGCTCAGCTTACAGAGGATCCACGCCGGCACTGGTCTCTGAGTTCCCTTAGTATTTATTGATAATTATCTTTACCATCTTAAAGATAAGGGAGTGGCTGGACAATAGGATCATTGTAGGGAGGAAATCGGCAGTAAGACATATGAACAAAAATCTCTGTGACATGAATAAGTTTAAAGGAAAAGGCTGTGCCTTGAGATGCATATGCAAACATCTCCATAAACCTTTTAGCAGCATTGTTTCAGCCTATCACATGGGGAGAAACCTTGGACAATACCTAGCTTTCCTAGACAGAGGTCCCTGCGTCCTTTGGCCGTGTACATGTCCCTGGGTAGTTGAAATTAAGAGAATGGTGATGACTTTTAACCAGCAAGCTGCCTTCAGGCACTTGTTTAACAAAGACACATCCTGCACAGCCCAAAATCCATTAAACCTTGAGTCACCACAGCACATGTCTCTTGCAAGGAGAAGGTTGGGGATAGGGTCACAGATTAACAGCATCTCAAATACAGAACAAAATGGAGTCTCTTATGTCTACTTCTTTCTATATAGACACAGTAAGAGGCTGATCTCTCTTTCTTTTCCCCACACCGAGGCATGAGAGATTAAGGAACCTGCTGAAGATTACATGGAGATTAAGTAGTAGAACAAGGATTTGAACCCAAAGTATGTCTGCACGCTTCACCATGTTGTTATGCTCTCTCTATAATACATACTACCAAACTGAACAAGTACCTAAGCAGATTTGCACCCTTCCAGGTGAGGGAGGCAATCAGCAGGACTTGTTTTCTGAGTATTGGTCACAACTCCACCGATCAAAATAGGATGCATTAAATAAACCAACCAAAGCCAGCTAAAACCAAGATGGTGATGAAAGCAAGCTCCAGTTGCCCTCACTGCTCATTATATGCTAATTATTATGTATTAGCATGCTAAAAGACACTCCCACCAGTGACATGACAGTTTACAAATCCCGTGACAATACCCAGAAGTTACCTTATGTGGTTTCAAAGGGGAGGAACCCTCAGTTCCAGGAACTCCTCATCCCTTTTCTAGAAAATTTGTGAATAACCCACTGCTTATTTAGCATATTGTTAAGGAGTTGTTATAAATATAGCTAGCCAGCAATCTATGAGTGCTATTCTGCCTATGAGATAGCCCTGCTCTTGGAGCAGCCATTTTCCAGTACTCTGTTGCTCTAATAAACTTGCTTTGCTTTCGCTTCACTCTTGAATTTGTTCGTACCTGAAGCCAAGAACCCTGTCTGGCTGAGCCCCAATTTTGAGATTTTCCTGCATCCTTATCCCTGTATGTGAGTTCCCATTATCCCTCAGCTTTACCAATACCAATTGATATTATAAAATGTTTAAATACTTGCCAATTCGATGAACAAAAAAGTGTCTTTTTATTTTAATTTGCAATTTCACAGATTTCTGGCAATGCTGAACATTGTTTTATAGTTTATCAGACATTTGTGTTTCCTTTTGCTGTGAATTATTTTTAATATCTTAAAATGGAAGATTAGAGGTAAAGGTGTACTGAACCATTCTCTGAATCTATCTTTCGCTACACACACACACACACACACACACACACAGAAGCTGACATGTGTTTCTATATGCATAAAGTTAATATATACAAAATACATGAAACGTAGAGTTAATATGTGCACACATTTAATACAAACAAATGATTTGAAATGTACAGTACAGACTTGGTGCTGATGAACAGTACATTTTGTTCTGGTTATCGTCAGCTTGTCCCTTCTGAGTCCATTGTCTATCTTTCTGTGTCCTGCCTTGAGAGAACGACCTCTGAGGACTGCATCACACTGGCTGCTTTGCCCTTTGGCTTCTAGTTGTCTTTGTCAATGGAAAAAACTGCAGGAGATCAGAGGGCAGTGGGAGAGACAAGCTTGGTATTTATGTCATTTCTCCAGTGTTGTCTCACTGTGGTTCTGGCAGTGGTTACCTACTTCACAGCCACAGCTCCTGTAGGGCAGATCTCTTGCAAGGCAACAGCTCTCACTGGATTCAGCTTCCCGCTGTCCCACCTCCTGAATGTTTCCTAACCCTTACTGGTCCCATCACTGTGCCCTCTCTTCTGCAAGTAGTCTTTTCATTGAAATCTCCTTAGTTAAATGAGTTGGGGTATCTTATCTGTTTCCTGCCTCGACACTGCCTGGTCTACCTTCTAATTAGAGTACTAGTGACATCCTAATCTAAGAGTAGCTAGGAAAATGCCTTTCCTGATTTTGATCCAAATCCTCTCTCTTCTTTAGAAAATCAGATTGTACATAATCTAGTTATTTATTCTGCATCAAGCAGATTCATGCCAGTCAGCTTTGTATTGAGCACTTGCACATCTCATAGCTGTGATTCTTTCTAGTGAGAGTAAAATTTGAAATTCAAGCTGATGTTTAGATAATTTCACCAATTGTTTTGTGTAGTTTAAGCTGATGGCCCAAATATTACATTTATTTTTTATTTTGGAAAATTTTGAACATATACAAAAGTACATAGAAAAATATAATGAACCCACATATACCCATAAGTCAGTTTTAATAATTATCAACACATGGCCAATCTCATTTTATATACACCTCCATCCACTTGTGCCTTCCATATTATTTTGAAGAAATCTTATATATTTTGTCAGGTATTTCTAAAAGGTCAGGAATCTTTTAAAAATACCTAGCATTAACCATTGTTACAAATAAAAATAGGAATGATTCCTTAATGTCATCAAAATGTATAGTGCTCAAAATTTCAACTGTCTTATATTTTTAATAGTTTGAACCAAGATTTTAATAAGGTTCTTATATTTCAATTGATTATCATGTCTTTTAATCCTGTTTTCATTCATAGTTTTCTCTTTCATTTCTCTTTTTTCCCTTGCAACTTATTTGTTTGAAAAATTTCTCACCATTTGAAATTTGCTGTTTGCATCTCCATAGTGTTAATGCAATATGTCTCTCCAAACTGTATTTCCTGTTAAACTGGTAGTTAGAAGGTGGTAGGACTTTGTCAGATTCAGGCTAGTTTTTGCCTTTTTTTTTTTTAAGGACCATTTCACAGGTGGTGGTGGTTTATTCTTTCATCAGGAAACACCTAATCTCTAGTTGCCTCTCTTTAAGTGGTGTTAGTAGCCATTGATTCTCAAAGTGTGGTTCCATTTGTTATTGCAAAATGGTAAGAGCTATATTCTATTATTTCTACTTCATTTATTGGTTGGAATACTTCTGTTAAAAAATGAAAACAAACCCAGAAGCAAAACTCTTCATCTACTCTTTGGTTGTCCAGGGGTACAGTACATGTTGGAAAAGCTGAATTTTTTAATTACTTTTTTTTTTTTTTTTTTTTTAAGACGGAGTCTCACTCTGTCACCAGGTTACTTCTGTTAAAAAATGTAAACTGAGAAGCAAAACTTTTCATCTACTATTTGGTTGTTCAGGGGTACAGTACATGTTGGAAGAGCTGAAAATTTTAATTACTTTTTTTTTTTTTTTGAGACGGAGTCTCACTCTGTCACCAGGCTGGAGTGCAGTGGCATTATCTTGGCTCACTGCAAACTCTACCTCCCGGGTTCAAGCGATCTTCCTGCCTCGGCCTCTCGTGTAGCTGGGACTACAGGCACACGTCACCATGTCTAGCTAACTTTTGTATTTTTAGTAGCAACGGGGTTTCAACATGTTGGCCACGATGGTCTCAATCTCTTGACCTTGTGATCCACCTGCCTCAGCGTCCCAATGCTGGGATTACCAGCACGAGCCTGACCCCAATTACTATTTTCAGAATATTCAGTTGGCTTATACCCTCCAGTAGTGACTAATGAATGTATTTTAATATTATTATGAATTCATGTATTAAACTATGGATGTTCTTCAGTTATTCTTATTGACAGTTAAATTGCGTATCTTTGGCTAGTGGGAGTTTCTTCAAGTTGGTTACATGTCTGATTGACATAATTCTAATAGCCTTTGACAGCTTTCTCACTATTGGATGTTCTAAACTCATACATTCCTGGCCCTAGAAATCAGTTCCTTCTCCAAGGATCCCTATTTTATCTATCTATCTATCTATCTATCTATCTATCTATCTATCTATCTATCTATCTGAAAAATGGTNTCTATCTATCTATCTATCTATCTATCTATCTATCTATCTATCTATCTGAAAAATGGTTTTTCAGGATCAGAATCTGGGCATTAAGGGTATTACCATTGTTTTGCTCAGTGTTTCTAGGCCTTTCAATGAGTAGAATTCAGGGGAAAATTAAGATTTGAAATACATCATGAGTTTTTGTTTATATTTTCAATGCAAATGCAAAATCAAAGTCAACCTTTGAGTTACTTTTCTCCTGAACTGAATGCAAGTCTCAAGTTAACTGGGAATAAAAATTAGAGCATCATGTAATTTTATTTGTTTTATGGTCCAAAAATGTGTATAGACATACAACATTATATTACACTTTGCTTTATTGTGCTTCACTGATACTGTATTTTACAAATTGAAGATTCATGGCAACCCTGTGTCTACCAAGTTTGTCAGTGCCGTTTTCCCAATATCATGTTCTCACTTCGTGTCTCTGTGTCCATTTTGATAATTCTCGCTATAATTCAGACTTTTTCATTATTATTTTATTGGTCATGGTGATCTGTAATCAGTGATCTTTGATGTTAACTACTGTAATTGTTTTGAGATGCAAAGAACTGCACTCGTATAACATGGCAAACTTTTTTTTTTAACTTTAGTTTAAGTGAAACAAGTGGAGGTTTGTTCTGTAAATAAATTGCATGTTGCAAGAGTTTGGTGTACATATTGTTTCATCACCCACATAAAAATTGTAGTACCCTATAGGTAGTTTTTCAATCCTCAACCTCCTCCCACTCTCCACTTTCAAGTAGGTCCCAGTGTCTATTGTGCCTTCCTTGTGTCCATGTGTACTCAGTGTTTATCTCCCACTTATAAATGAGAACACACAATATTTGGTTTTCTGTTCCTGCCATAGTTTGCTTAGGATAATCCCCTGTAGCTCGGTCCATGAGGTCAGAAAACCAAAAGCAGGCACATGATCTCATTCTATTTTATAGCTGCACAATATTCCATGGTGTATATGTATCACATTTACTTTATCTAGTCTACCATTATGGAGCATCTAAGTTGATTTCATGTCTTGGCTGTTGTGAATAGTGCTTCAGTGAACATATGCATTCATATGTCTTTATGGTAGAACACTTTATATTTCTTTGGGTATATTCCCAATAGTGGGATTGCTGGGCCAAATGGTAGTTCTGTTTTAAGTTCTTGGAGAAATTTCCAAGCTGTTCTCCAAAGTAGCTGAACTAATTTACATTCCCACCAGCAGTGTATAAGTTTTCCCTTTTCTCTGCATCCTCGCCATCATCTGTTATTTTTTGACTTTTTAATTACAGCCATCTTGCCATTTCCCCATCTCTCTCCCTCTCTTCAGGCCTCTCTATTCACTAGGACACTATAATATTGAAATTAGGCCAAGTAATAACCCTACAATGAGTTCTAAGTCTTCAAGTGAAAGAGTTGCACATCTCTTACTTCAAACCAAAAGCTGGAAATGGTTAAGCTAAGGGGGAAGGCATGTCAAAAGCCGAGATAATCCAAAAGGTAGGCCTCTTGCACCAGTTAGCCACATTGTTAATGCAAGAAAAATTTGTCAAAGGAGATTAAAACTGCTACTTTAGTGAACACACATATGATAAGAAAGTAAAACAGCCTCATTGCTGATGTGAAGAAAGTTTTAGTGTTCTGGATAGATCAGACCAGCCACAACATTCTCTTAATCCAAACCTTAATCCAGATCAAGACCCTAACTTTTTCCAATCTATGAAGGCTGAGAGAGTTGAGGAAGTTGCAGAAGAAAAGTCTGAAGCTACTGGAAGTTAGTTCATGAGGTTTAAGGAAAGAAGCTGTCTCTGTAATATGAACATGAAAAGTGAAGTAGCAAGTGCTAATGTACAAGCTGCAGCAAGTTATCCAGATGATCTAGCTAAGATAATGAGAACGATGGCTTCACTAAATAACAGATTTTCAATATAGATAAAACAGTTGGCTGTTAAAGAAGATGCCACGTAAGACTATCTTAGAGAGGAGAAGTCAACTCCTGGCTTGAAAGCTACAAAAGCTGCATCAGGTGACTCTAAATTGAAGCCAATACTCATTTACCATTCTGAAAGTCCTAGGGCTCTTAAGAATTATGCTAAATTGCTGTCTGTGCTCTGTAAATGAAACAACAAAGCCTGGATGACAGCACATTTCTTTATAGCATGGCTTATTGAATTTTTTTTTTTTTTTTTTGTGAGACGGAGTCTCGCTCTGTCACCCAGTCTGTAGTGCAGTGGCCAGATCTCAGCTCACTGCAAGCTCCACCTCCCAGGTTCATGCCATTCTCCTGCCTCAGCCTCCCGAGTAGCTGGGGCTACAGGCGCCCGCCACCTCGCCTGGCTAATTTTTTGTATTTTTTAGTAGAGACGGGGTTTCACCGTGTTAGCCAGGATGGTCTCGATTTCCTGACCTCGTTATCCACCCATCTCGGCCTCCCAAAGTGCTGGGATTACAGGCTTGAGCCACCACGCCCGGCCCAGCTTATTGAATATTTTAAGCCCACTGTTGAGATCTCCTGCTCAGAATACAAAAGATTTATTTCAAAATATTACTGTTCATTGACAATGCAGTTAGTCACAAAAGAGCTCTGATGGAGATGTACAAAGCGATTAATGTTGTTTTCATGCCTGACAACACGATATCTATCCTGTAGTCCTTGGATCAAAGAGTAATTTTGACTTTAAAATATTATTATTTAAGAAACACATTTTGTAAGTATCTAGCTGCTATATATGAGGATATATTTGAGAAATCTGGGCTAAGTAAATTGATGTACTCCCTCAGAGAAGGAAGTAACTGCAGATGTAGTAAACATAGCAAAAGAAGTAGAATTGGATGTGGAGCCTGATGATATGACTGAATTACTGAAATTTCATGATAAAACTTTAATTGATGAGAAGTTAATTCATGCTATTGCATCTTTTGGATGAACGAAGAAAGTGGTTTCTTGAGATGGAATCTATTCCTGGTGAAAATGCTGTGAACATTATTGAAATGATGGCAGAGGATTAAGATTATTAAATAAATTTGGTTGATAAAGCAGTGACAGGGTTTTAGAGGACTGAATTTTGAAAGAAGTTCTACTGTGAGTAAAATGTTATCAAATAGCATCACATGCTACGGAGAAATCTTTTGTGAGAAGGAAAGTCAATTGATGTGGCTGACTTCACTGTTGTCTTATTTTAAGAAATTGCCACACAGCCAGGTGTGGTGGCTCATGCCTGTATAAAAGTGCTACTCCAGTGAACACACGTATGCCAAGGCATGAGGATTGCTCGAGGCCAGGAGTTTGAGACTGGCCTGGGCAACATGATGAGACTGGGTCTCTACAAAAAAATAATATAAAAAATTAGCTAGTCATCATGGCACATGCCTGTAGTCCTAGCTACCTGGGAGGCTGAGGCAGGAGGATCACCTGAGCCCAGGAGTTCAAGGCTGTAGTGAGCTATGATCATGTCACTGCACTGCAGCCTGAGAGACAGAGCAAGACCATGTCTAAAAAGACAAAGAAATTGCCACAGCCACCCAACCTTCAGCAACCACCACTTTGATCAGTAAGCAACTATCAACATGGAGGCAAGATTCCAAACCAGCAAAAAGATTATCACTTGCTGAATGCTGAAATAATTGTCAGTATCTTTTTAGCAATGAAGTATTTTAAAATTAAGGTATGTACATTTTTAAGACATAATGTTATAACACAGTTAATATAATATTGTATAATTATAACTTTTGTATGCTCTGGGAAATCAAAATATTTGCATGACTAGCTTTATTGCATATCTGCTTTATTGTAGTGCTGGAGGAGACCACAAAATATCACTGAGGCAAACCTGTATATAACAATTTAAGAATACCAGTAGTAGGCTGGGTACGGTGGTTCCTGCCTATAATCTCAGCACTTTGGGAAGCCGAGACGGGCGAATCACTTGAGGTCAGAAGTTCGAGACCAACCTGGTCAATATGGTGAAACCCTGTCTCTACTAAAAATGAAAAAAATGAGCCTGGCGTGGCGACTCATGCCTGTAATCCCAGCTACCTGGGAGGCTGAGACAGGAGAATCGCTTGAACCTGGGAGGTGGAGGTTGCGGTGAGCCAAGATCATGCCACTGCACTCCAGTCTGGGTGACAGAGTGAGACTGTCAAAAAAAAAAAAAAAAAAGAATACCTGTAGTAGCACTACCACCAGCAATGTTTATTTAAAATAGCTGAATTATGAGTATAATTATTGCACTTCTTTTTGTATTAGGTTATATCTGAGTCAAATTATTATACTTTGAAGCCACTGGGAATTGTGCCTCTCTGTGTGATTGTGCCATAAATTGTATTTTCATTTGGGTTCAGTTGTTTTCGTATTCTTCAGAAGCCTTCTCTAACATTTCCCATGTCCAAAATCCTCATTTTTTTCCTCAACGCTTACAGTTTTTACACAGTACCACTTACCTTGATAACGTACTTGATTATGTAGAAAATTAATATATATCTTGAACACAATTCAGTTATTGACATTCACAGAGTGGGCTAAATCAGAAACCTGGAAGCAATTCTGGAATCTTCAGTCCCTCCACATAATTTTTTCGAATTTTTCCCCACCTTTCTACTGAATCCATCAGTTTCTCCCTATTTGCACTATTTCTACCAAAGCCATCTACATTTCTCTTGCGTTAGCTGAATTTCCCTTCTAACTAGATGCCCTTTCCCAAGTCTTGACTCGTATGCGTCTATACCCCATATAACAACCTAAACGATCTTTCTAAAAGGCAAATTCCCCCTATTTAAATCCATCCATGGCTTCCTATCACTCTTAGGGCAAAATCTAAACTCATTAACATGGCTTACAAGACCTGTACGTTCTGTTCCCAGGCTTATTTTAAGATTTCCCCACCCTCTTCATCCCATGTCCCTTGTACTGCATGCTTCAGTCACCCTGATCTCCTTAAAGTTCCTCTTGTGAGCATGCTCTATTCCTCCCCAGGATCTTTGAGTCTGTTAGTCTTCTCTCTGCCAGGAAATGTGGTCTCCCTTCTGGCTCCCTTGTCTTGGATAACACTCTTTTCTCCGGTCTCAGCCTAGACATCACTCATTTGTAGACACCTTCCCTAGGTCACCAACTCTGAACTAGCCATTCTTCCTTTGCTTTTCTATACCATAGTGTATTTTCTTTGTCATGCAACGTATGATTGTATGACACACAACCATACTGCTCTTGATTGCCTGTTTAGTGTCTCTAGAGAGTAAACTCGAGAGCAATGGCTACGTCCATCTCACTATATTTCTATTGCCTAGCACAATTCCAGGCACAAATAGACATATAGTAAGCACTTATTGAAAAAAGGTTGGAAGAAAGGAAAGAAGAAGGAAAGAAAACAAGGTGGAAGAAGGGAAAGGTAGGTAGGAAAGAAGGGATTACCCATTTCATCTAAACTATGAACCCTTTACAGCAGACAGGATATATGCCTCATAGGAACTTCATCAAAGTGTAACTCATAGACTCTGTTAATTGATTTATAACACCCCTGGCATACTCCAGCCTAAGGCCTTTGTAGATGTTCTCAATGCTGGAAAGTTCTCCTTTCAGATATCCACAAGGCTATATATCCAAGGATATCCTTCACCTTTTTCTATATTTTACTCACATTTTGCCTACTTTTAGACTTGCATTGCTACCCATTCCACTCTCATTCCTAGCATGCCCTGTCATCTTTCTTCTCTTTCTTACATAGCACTGATTAGCCCCTAAAATACTGTATTCATTTTCTGTTGCTGCGTAGCAATTTATCACACTTCTAGCAAGTTAAAATAATAGCCATTTATTAGCATACATTCTGAAGCTCTGAAGTTCAGCATAGTATGGTTGAATGTTTTGCTTGGTGTCTCACAGAGCTAAAACCAAGGGATTGCCAGGGCTGAATTTTCAACCAGAGGCTCTAAGGAAAATCTGTTTTGGGGCTCAATTGAGTTGTTGGAAAACTCAGTTTCTTGCAGTTGCAGAAGTGATGTCCCCCTTTTCTTTCTGGCCGTCAGCCTGGGACTGTTTATTGCTCCTAGAGGATCCTTCAGATTCTTGCCATGTAGTCCTCCTCCACCTTCAGAGTCAGATAATAATTCCTCACATTGAATCTTTGTCACACTTTGAATCTTTCTCTGTTTCCGACTCTAAGATCCAGATTTAAAGAGTTCATGTGATTAGGTCAGGTCCACTCAGATAATCTCCCTGTCTTAAGTTCAACTCATTTAGGATCTTAATTACATTAAATAATATTTTCCCAGATATGATGAAATAATCACAGGAGTGTTATGTTTCATCACATTCACGGGTTCTATCCCAACTCAAGGGCAGAGGATCACACAAGGACAAGGGTCTCGGTGACATCTTAAAATTCTTTCTAACACAAATACCATACAATTCCCTTGTTTATTTTTGTTTGGTGTCAGTCTCCCTTCTTCAGAATAAAAGCTTAATGAGACCTGAGATTTTTATGTGTTTTGTTCACTGATGTGTTTCAGTGGTACTTAAAATGGTGTCTGAACTATCATAGATGCTTAATAAATACTTCTTGAATGAGTGAATGTCTCAGATGGCTAAATATAAATTTTTGCCATAAAATTTGAAGGTATTTTGGAAAATCTTTGAAATGTGGAAATGAAGTTCTAATATCTAAGGGGATATGAGTTAAACTCACATATTTTTGTAATTTACTATATCTTTTTTTTTTTTTTTTTTTTGAGACGGAGTCTCGCTCTGTCACCCAGGCTGGAGTGCAGTGGCACAATCTCGGCTCACTGCAAGCTCCGCCTCCCGGGTTCACGCCATTCTCCTGCCTCAGCCTCCCGAGTAGCTGGGACTACAGGCGCCCGCCACTGCGCCCGGCTAATTTTTTCTATTTTTAGTAGAGACGGGGTTTCACCATGGTCTCGATCTCCTGAGCTTGTGATCCGCCCGCCTCGGCCTCCCAAAGTGCTGGGATTACAGGCGTGAGCCACCGCGCCCGGCATTTACTATATCTTAATCAATTCTTTGTGTGGTAGTCGTTTCTATTTATGCTCCCCTTTTGTCACCTTGAGCATGAAGCAGAGATAACCCTAGCTGACAAGGAAACAATTCAGAGTAGCTTTCATAAAATATTGGTGTCATGTTTTATCTTCTTTGATCATTTTTCTAGACCTTGAAAATCCAAGAGAAGTTGGCATGCTTTCTGTCTCTCTCTTTCTCTTTCTCTCTCTGCCTACCACCAGGACACTAGTAAGAAGTGATTTAACATGGCATTTATTCAGCTCACTTGGTTAGACTTGAACTCTAGTTGGCCTAATGAAGGAATTAGTTATGCATGGAGGGTGAAAGATCAAATTTATATATATTGCTCTAGCATAAAATAAAAACTGAACTTATAGTACGAGGTACTATTAGAATGAAAGGAATATATTAAGACATGCTGTTCTGGTAAAATAATACATTCTGCAAAAGGAATGGAATATATTAAGAAGCACATACCTAAATATAAAGCAGTTACATACCATTATAGAAACAAGACTTTCAAGAATGTGAATCAATTTCTCTATCACATGCTTGAGTCTTTTTTTACTCACAATTATTTTGAATTGTGATTTTGAATAGCACAAATGGTGTGACCTTCTAAAGTCATGTTGAGAATCAGTGATCCTAGATGCATTTAAACCTATGCATGTGTATTTCTGAAACATGGATTATGACTATATGATGATAGAGAATTAGTGGCTATATCACTATATTTAAATTCATTTGGTTTTAATTAAACTAAGCACATAAAGAGCAACAAAAATGCTTTAAAAATTCTGGAAACCCATTTCATTCAGATGAAATATTATAACAATGTATTTGGAAGAAGTGTGAGGGTGGTGATATTCATTAAAAATATAAATTTACATAGTCTTTGATGCAGCACATCTAAAACATTCTCTTATAAAAATTCAAGTGTAATGTGACTAAAGTAAATAGTAAGGCAAGAATATAGACTGTACCATAATATATAATAGAGAAAAAAATGAAAAATATCAAAATGCAATTCATTAAAGAATTAGATATGTAAATTGAGGGAGAGATAAAACAAAATATGACTCAACAGTCTAAAATTTGACTGTAGAGCTATATATATGGAAACAGAACTTTATCCATGTTTCTTGTTAAGAAAGATAACTTTCAAAAGGAAACCAGGTATAGTCCTAATTTTATAAAAACAAAAAGTAACTGTACGCATAAAGTTATTTTGCATGGGAACAAATTTTCAAGTAATATATTCTAAATATGCACCTAAGCACAAATAAGGAGGATGAATATTTCTACCTTTTATTTTGTGCATTTCTGTATTACTGAATACATTTGAGTAGGCATAATCTATGCTTCCAGCCACAATGAGTTAATGGGTATAGGATTTGCCCTCCCAGAAACAAGAGAAATAGATGGAATGCTGACACAATGTTTTTTAAACATTGGAAAAGAGAAAGCAAATGACTGATTATTTAACAAAGGGAAACAAATGAGGTTATGCCTACCACTTGGCCCTGGCTTACTGGTAGAGTTTTGACACCACAGTTTAAAAATGGGGAACCTGAGTTCAGCAGACTTACTGAACTGAGGAAACAAAGATAGGTGTTTAGAGAGGCAAAGGTTGCTGTGCCAGAACACCCCAAGATGAAGCTGCACAGAGAGACAGATCAGGATAATTGTAGGTAACAAACTGGAGAGAACCACACTACAATCAATGATATACAATAATTGAACTGCTGAGAACCAGTGATAGAGAAAAATTGTAAACATTTTAAAAATCAGCCGAAGGTAAATCATATTACCTCTCAAGCATAGTTTAAAGACTAGATCAATAACTACACAAGCACAACAAAAAGTCATACCTATAAGACATTAATGGAGATAAATGGAATTTAAAAATTATAAATGCGAAAAACATAGGAAAAAGGAAAAAAAAGCCCCACAAATAGAAGAAATAGAAAACACATAAGATATTAGATTTTAATTGCATAAGTATATTACATTACATGTAAAGGTATAAAATTTATAATTAAAAGGCAGAGAAGATGGAGTTGAAAATAAGCAAGTCCCAACTATAAACTATATATAAGAGCACAATTTTAAATATAAAGATTCATAGGTTAATAGTAAAAAGATAGAAAAGATTTACCACAACAATATTAATTAAAGGAAAGCTGAAATATTTATATTGCTATTAGACAAACTAGACTTTGGAGAAAGGAATCAAAATGAGGGATAAAAAGAGACATTATATAAAGACCTCAATTTACCAATAAGACATAAAAAGCTTAAGTGTGTATTCACCCACTAACAGATCTTCAAAATTCATACAGAAAAGTCTTATACATTGAATTGAGCAAGAAATAGAAAATTCCATAGTAATAAGTAAAGGCTTCAACAGTCCTTTGTCAGTAAGTTGTAGCACAAATAAACAGAAAATCCCTACAGTTATTAAACAACTGAAACAGCTGGACCAAATTGATATTTACGGAACACTTTACTCAATAGTAGCAGAATACACATTCATTTCAAATGCGTGTGGAATACCATATGGTCTACATGATAGACCATAGTATGGGTCATAAAACAAATCTGAACAAATTTAAAAGGATTTAAAACAAAATATGTTCTCTGATGACAATGGGATTAGATTAAAAAATCAACAACATAAAGGATGTCCATCAAATCCTCCAATATTGGGAAATTAAACAACATACTTCTGAATCAATAAATCAGAGAAGAAATCACAGGGGAAAGGATACTTTGAAGTGATTGAGATTGGAAGTGTAACTGTGGTAGCCATGGGAGTGTGCCTCTTGGAACAGCCTTTAAAAGAAAACTATTGAGAACTGCGAAGAATCTGAGTTTTTACCGTGCTTTCAACTTAACAAGTTAGTTAAATAAGTTGTTAATTTAACAAGTTGTGTTAAAGTTAAGAAACGTAACACAGTTTCTTAAATGCTAGATTAGAGACAGAGTACTTTATTACCCATGGCTTAGCAAACAACATGAGAATCAGCATATTTACATCAGTTCCCCTTGTTCCCAAGTCCCATGAGTGTGTCAATAATTGCTGTATCAATAACTGCTGAACATAGTCTGGATCATTCTTACCCAATATGAAACTCTTCTAATTACTTTGATGAGTAATGTTTACTCTGGGACTCCCTATCAGCTTTGCTATGATACTCAGAATTTTCGTTCAGTACGAGGCTTTTTCCATCCAATCATTTTTCCCCTCACTCTTTTCACTTTTCTCCATCATATTCTGAAGGTTCCCCACACCTGTTCCTGTTTCCTTCTCCTTTTTATTGCTTACAGGTGTTTTTCCCAAGGAAGTTATTAGGTATCAAATTCTGTATTGACATCTGCTTCTTAGGAATCTAAACTGACAGCAAATACTGGTAAAGGTCTGAGAAAATACGCAATAAGATTGAGTTTTGCGACTGGATCACCCACTCTCTAGCTGCAATGTGGTGCACAAATAATCTCTAACGAGAGGTGATGATGCCTTCATTCTTAAGAATTTAGTGGTGGTGACCAAGGAAAATGTCCTCAGCCAGCATCACTAACTGGGAGGTTGTAGGAATGCCTGATCCATAGGTAAGGAATCCTACATATTGTAATATGTAAATAGATGACTCATTTCATAGTGAAGGAGGTATAAGATTCAGATTAATTTTAAAAATATAACATGCAACACCATCCAGAAGAAGTTTGTCCAATGGAGCATTAAAATGGTCTGTGGAGTCATGAATGAGGCACAAGCTCCAAAGCAATACGCTGCAATGATGGGGTGTCATCCTTTGCTTCACAATACATGCTCTACATCAGAGACTCCTATGGCTCTGTGTTTCCAATAGGAAGAATTTATGGGTCTAGAAACCAAGGAACTGAAGCCAGATTAACTTCACTTACCACTTCCAATGACCCATTTGGAAAGCTTTGTGTCTTACATTGACACAACTCTAGGATCTGCTTGGTTAAAGGTCCTGGTCTACAAAGAGGATGTCCTCTTGATAGGGAACATAGCATGGATATATCTGAACTGTAAGCCACAGATATTGCCTTGCCACTTTTGTCTCCTTGTTTCCAAAAACCAAATGTCAAGAAGTCAGCATGTTGACAGGGGTAATTGACCCTGATTAGCAGGAGGAGTAAGGCTGCTTTTACAGTGGGGAACAAGGGCTACATGTGGAACCAAGGTGATCCATTTAGGTCCCTTTTAGTATTCCTTGTCCAGTTGTAAATGTGAGTAAACACATACAGAGACTCCTAAGAAGCTGATGATTTTCTTGTAAATTAGACCCCTCAGGAGTGAGGGTTAGGGTAAGCTACTGTTAGGTAGATGGAGTGCCCTGGTGAGTAAGCTATAAAGATCTGTAGAAGTTGGGGTGGATAAGCTACTAAGATCTTCAGAAGTGATAGCTAAGGGTGAGGGCACTTTTAATGAATAGATAGTGGAGAAAGACAGTGAACATCTTGTGATCTGGAGACCAAATGGAGTGATGGGGACTGGAATGTGTCTTACTTTCCCTTTCGTAAGTTTTCTCTCAGAGGGAAAGAACCACAGAAATTGTGGAGAAGTTGCTTGCTGAAAATAAATGAAGAAATGGATCATTGTGGCAGAAAAGATGAACTGTGGCAGCCGTGGGAGTATGCTGGTTAGATTCTCCCACAAGAGAAAACTTGCTGAAGAGTGTGATTAGGTAACATCTTTGGAATCTCTGGCAGCACTAATTTCGAAGGCCTTGCTCTTCTTGTGCTGTTTCTTGGCTATTACTGAACATGGTGGGGATATAGAGTTAGGCCATCTTGCTTAATGAAAGTTCCTCTAATAGGCAGTATTTTCACTGAGGCTATTCAGTGGCCTTGATAAGATTGCTATAGAGCTCTATTACAGTTTTATATTCTTTCTAACCAATTTATCTTCCTTCCTTCTCTCCTTTCACACGTACCACATAGGCATTTTAGTCTGAAGTTTTGCGAAACATATCTGCCTCCGAAACATATCTGCCCCTCAATAAATTTCTTGAACACGTAACCTTATTTTTAAAACTGCTTTTGGGGAACCTGAGATAATACAACTTATCAAACATTGTGGTATGCAGATAAAGCAATTCTTAGAGGAAAACTCACAGCATTATACACCTATGTCATAAAAAAGTCTAAAATCAGTTATTTAAACTTCTACCTTAAGAAACTAGAATAAAGCAGACTTATCAAAGTAAGAAGAAGGAAAGAAATAATAAAAACTCCAAAATTAATAAATTGGGAAATATACAAAACAATATAAGAAAATCAGTGAAACCAAAAGCTTTGAAAAAAATCAATAAAATTGATAAGCTGCTAGTCAGGAAAAAAAAAAAAGATACAGTTACCAACATATGGAATGAAAGAAGAAACATCAATACAAATGATGTTTAAGATGCTACAAAACACTTAAATATAACAAGGAAATAATCTCAGCAATACGTGGTAATAAACAAATCAGATGTGATGGAACAATTACTGAAATACAGAAACTACTAAAGCTCACTCATAAAAAATTTAATCTGAAAAACTATATTTAGTAAAGAAACTTAATTACTCAAAATTTTCCTACAAAAAACCTTATGGCTCAGATGCCTTTGCTTGTGAATTCTACCAAACATTTAGGAAAAAGTAATACAAATTGACACAGATTTCCTCAGGAAATAAAATACCTGTGAACTATTTTTACTTAATTTTATGAGGACAGCATTGCCCTGATACAAAATTAGAAAAAAAGACCTTGTAGAAGGAGAAAACTCCATACCATTATCCTTCATGAGAATAGATGCAAAATTCCTTAACACAAATGTATCTAGCTACTTGAATCCAGCGATATATAACAAGGATAATACATTATGACCAAGTGAGATTTTTCCCAGGAATGTAAGATTGGTTTAATATTCAAAAAGCAACCATAATTCATGATATCAACAGACCACATGATCATCTCAATAGGTAAATAAAATATATTTGACAAAATTCAACATCTGTTCCTGATGAACACTCTTAGAAAACTAGGAATATAAGGGAACTTACTCAAACTGATAAATGGTATCTATGGAAAATCTATATCTAATAACATTCTTAATGGTGAAAGACTGAATGGTCTCTTTTAAAGATTAAGAACAAAGTATGGCTGTCTGTTCTCATCACTTATTTTCAGCATTTTACTGAGGTTCTAGCCAATGTAATAAGGCAAGAAAAATACATGAGGAAAATAATTGCAAAGGAAGAAGTAAAAACTGTCTTTGACAGTAAAAACTGCCTTTTTTTTCAGTGACATTCTAATTTTTATAACCTAAAATGCCAATAAAATTTGGGGGTGGTGGCTAAAATTGAACTATGCCAAATTTTTGCTGCCTCTATCTTGTTTTCTGTCAACAGGTAGTTTGAAATGGCTATTTTTAAAGACAAACCACAGTGCAGATACAACTAATTTCACTGAAGATAATCCAACAAATGTGAGTTCTTTTCAAACCAGACAACATCAAGCTATCTGCACATATAAAACATATTATCCTTTGTGCAGGAGGTGAGTGTTATGGAAAATGAAAACACATATTATCCTGCAAAGTCAAACAGTCATGAAAATACTACAATTAATTTGAAAAATAGCCTGATCACTAAGCATGGAGGAAATTACATATAAAAATATGAAATAAACCAGGGTAGTACTATTTTCTTCCCTCAGAGTTATCCACATAATTTAAACATTAGTTTTGGTAGATAAGTTTGTTCATTTTTTTTTTCTTTTAATCTCGGAAATAGAATGTAACTGCCGTATTTCTTAAATTTTATTTTTGTAAATAAAAAAAAGAAAGGAAATATAAACATAGCCATGACTGTTTGGTTCATAATTCAGCTTTTAAATGTAGATTGTGTAAAACTACAATGAAATACTGGGCAAATATAGATAATGACTTTTAAATCACAGAGGTAATTCTGGCTTGTGAAGCTTCAATTCTCAGATTGGCTTTATAATAATTGCGGTTTAAAAGTTCTGTTCTACAAAATTGTAATAGAAATAAGGCAGCTGTTAAAATCTTGAATGCTAATTATGTATTTTGACACCAAATATTTTCTGTCTGGGAACTTTATTACAAAAGGTCCAGAAAAAATGTTGCCTTAACAAAGTGGTCAGTAAAATTCCTGTGAAAATATTTCATATCCTAAGCATTGTAAAGAAATTTTGTCCTAATCCTTACCTTACAACTAGTAAATAGCCTGCAGTTTTTTACTATAATTTTTTTTCTCTCTCTCTCTCTTTTTTTTTTTTCTTTAATGGAGTCTAGCTCTCTGTCACCCCAGGCTGGAGTGCAGTGGCATGATCTCGGCTCACTGCAACCCCCGCCTCCTGGGTTCAAGTGATTCTCATGCCTCAGCCTCCCTAGTAGCTGGGATTATAGGCACATGGCCACCATGCCCGGCTAATTCTTGTATTTTTAGTAGAGACAGGATTTTACCATGTTGGCCAGGCTGGTCTCAAACTCCTGACCTCAAGTGATCCACCCACCTTGGCCTCCCAAAGTGCTGGGTTTACAGGCGTGAGCCACCACCACACCCAGCCTACTATAATTTTCATATTCAGACTTTCACTGCCCATGTTTGAGAGAGTGAGTTAACTACAACTACACAGTTCTTTCCTACTATTTTGAAGAAGGACGTTTAAATAAAGTTCTCTTTTTCTCACCATTTTAGTTGGGACAACCACTGCCTGGGTACCTATCCATGTTTATCCAATAATCTCCATTATTATGCATAATATTGTGAAATAAACAAGACAGGAAAATCAGGATATTTTCTAGTTTCATCTCTGTCATTAACTCACTTTGTGCCTGTGAATATTTCAGTCTGCAGGGGGCCTCAGTTATCAGTAGACTGTAAATAATGATAGCCCATATTGCTCAGGTATTAAGGATGTGAAAATTATTTAATTTATTTAAACATATTATTAAATGGGAAATTTGTCATTTAAACTTGATTGACAACATTTGTAGTTTGGTAACATCCGTAGCTTCTATGTCCTATGTCAGGAAATTTATCTTAACAATACAGATAGAGTATTAGAAACAGCACGGTTCTAAGAACTGTGAAATCTTACTAGCTGTGAAATCTCAAGCAGGTTACTCAAAACTTGTCAAGTAAATTTACAAAATGAAATCAATGTCATTTTGTGGAGTTTTGGGTATTAGAGTTAATATATAATATACCTAGTGCATATGCTTAATGTAGGTGCAGTTATTATTAGATCATATGTACTGCAAGAGGGCATTTCAGAGCTGGAAATGGAATGATAAATATCTACATCATCACTTCATACTGAACGCTGCCTCATAGAGGCAACGTGTGGGAATTTTACCTCCTCATGGTAATATCTGAATAACTTGTACAAGTCAACTGCTTTATTTCTGTATCTGTAAAAGCATATAATAATAATAATATCATCTTCCAAGGGATTTGAAGGGAAGATAGTCAGATATATAGATGTAGATATATAGATATATATAGATAGATATGTAGATATCTATATCTACATATATGGATATAGATATCCATAGAATTATGTGTCCTAGCACTGTTTGATACGTAGTAAATGACTGATAAATATGTAATTCTTTTCTTAGTAATTATTGGCAGTATATATATATTTTTGTTTTGCTACTTGCCTATTACACTAGCTTACATACATTCATTTTTATGTTTCCTACATAAGATTGCTGATATGCTCCATAGTTTTTCTTACCATTTTTAGTCACAAGAACAAATTTCATCTCAGCAATTTAAATGCATCCTCCAGTATAATAAGCAAAACATTAAAGTCACTCAACTTGAAGTTTCACCTCTTCCCTGCTGAGTCCTTGGGGCCTGCAGTGATGGCAGGGAGCAGGAGTTTCTTCTTGTTTCTTTTTTTTCCTTCTTTGATCCTAGTTTCATAGATGTCCTCTGTCTACTAGGCAGCATTTTTGATCCCACTAGGATTAAGCTCAAGGAAAGAAGCATTAGGGGAGAAAGCACCATGTTGCATGGCCCTTGGCTGTTTCTTTGGGGGCTGATGCACAATTGCTGACTCTTTTTTCTCATGAGTGCATTTTTAACACTTTTTGTTTTTTGTAGATCTTTCAATGGTGTTCCTGGTCCAGGGGAATGTCTCTGTTATAAATGGCCATTTTTTGCTCTCCCTCCACCTGCTGTTGTTCTGGCTTTCCAGTCCACACAGATGATCCCTATTGGGATTCCTTTGTTCTCCAGAAAAGTAACCCTGTTGAGCAGAATTCCTTTTATTTTACAATGGCCTCCCTCGGGTTTGTGTTTTCCCAAAGATTAGCTTGGCCCAAGAGAAAATTCATGCTTCCTTGCCCCATTTTTTTTTTTTTGGTTAAGGTACTTACTGTTTCCTTCTACTTTTTTGTTTTCCTTGCTGACTTCAGGCCAAAATTCCATGGGACACTTATCAGGTTCTCTGAGTGATCGATCTCCTTGAAGCCTCTCTGGCAGTTAATGTTTATGATACCTCTGTAGGGAATGGTTGAGGGTGGAAGATACATGCAGCCCACCAACAAGTATCCCCAAACTCACTTTCTCTTGGACTCCTTATTTTCTAGGCTCTTCTTACCTTAGCTTGTAGTGAGAGGAAAGATTTTAGCATTTCAAGGATTTTCTCCAAAGGTGGTCTCTTCTTCCCTGTTAAACAAAGAGGGAAGTGATCTAAAGTTGGCAGAGCCAGTTTCACAGTTGAGTAGTACGTTTTGCATGTAATCTCTCACTCTAAGATCTAAAAAATATTTGGTGTCAATTGTATGGTTCTTAGACTTCGAGATCTCAGCATAAGGCAGAGTAATCTCATTTAAACATTTGTTAGAGATATTGAATATTGCAACTGAAAGTTGGTTGCCTCATGCCCGGGCATATAATAGTTCTTTATTTAAAAGAAACACAATGCTAACGTCTAGAAAATATAGAAAGCATTAAAGAGTAATTTAAAACTTTACAATTTGGTTTCACCAAAAAATTCTGAAGCTGGAATTGTATTGTGCTATCACATCATTATTAACTAGTATACTTATAGTTATAAGAGAGTATAATTCACAGATTGATTAAATACCTTAGTGTTTATAAATGAATGTTTGCATGGGATGAAGAATTAGAAGAAACAGATAAATATGACTTTCTTTAATTAATTCAGAGTCTGAAGTTGTATGATCAGTCCATAAAACTGTTTTAATGATAGAAAGTAACTCTCTTTTATTACATAGAATTAGTTTAAAAAATTATAACAATGTTAAAAAGTCTTCTTTGACATGAAAAGACATTACAAATTTTTCCCTAATGTAGACATGATTATAGAAACACTATGCTTACTTATATAAAATATATTTCTCAAAGGATGAATTTATTTGGAAAACTGGCCAACCAAGCAACCAACCAGATCTTTTAGATCTTTTTCGGTCTATAAACAGTTGAACATATTCAATGTTCCAAGTACTACCAAAGTGGACAAAGAAGACGTGAACCTACACCCATGTAGCTCACAATTTAGTCAAGGATGGTAGGAGCAAACCTGATCAAATGATTGCTAGAGGTCCCAAAGACATTGCTGAGGGTAGCAATAGGGGTGTAGGAGCCTGAATTTCATTATGGCTATATATTAGAATTTGGGGTAAGGAAAAGGGGTCATCCATGGAAAAGAGTAAAGCTGAATGGCTGAAGTGAGACTAGATCATGCAGTCTTTTAGGGAGTTTGGACCTGATCCTAGGGACAATAGTAAGTAAATTAAGAATTTTAAATTAGATAATAACCTTATGTGTCTTGACTTCCTTTATAGATTATAAATCCCTTAGTGGCAGAATTCAGTTTCCTGTGCTTTCAATGATATAAACATTTAGTCCAGTGTTTTATACATAGTAGGGGGCTAAATATGCTCATTACTAATGAGAAGGAAGACGTGTTCCTGGAACATTAGTTTTATGAGAGCACATAACTTAAAGTAATCCCCTAAGAGCTACTGAATATCAGGTTAAAGAGGAGATAATGTATACTTTTAAAAACATTTAAGTAGGCTGGGCGTGGTAGTTTACACTTTGAATCCCAACACTTGGGGAGGCTGAGGCAGGAGGATTGCTTGAGGCCTGAGGGTTGAAATCAGCCTGGGCAATATAGTGAGAGAAAAAATATATGTCTTAGCGGGGCATGGTGGTGCATGCCTGTAATCCTAGCTACTCAAGAGGCTGAGGTGGGAGGATTACTTGAGTCCAAGAGTTTGAGGCTGCAGTGCACTTCAGTTCAACCTGGGCAACAGAGGGAGACCTTGACTTAAAAAAAAAAAAAAGGAAATAAAGTTTAAGTATTTAAGTGTTAGTTTCTCTGTATGTAGCACTGGGAAAAATTTAAATGGCATTAATTAAAAATTAAGTTTTCATTAAAGATGGTTGTTACCAAAATACCAGGTGTTCAGAGTAGGTTCTGCTATTAAGTGCACAGAAAGCTAATCACTGAAACAACCAGTATTGCCCGGGAAGAAGACCTATTTGGGTGCTACAGCCAAGGAGATGGGAGATCAGTCTCAACTCCTTCTCCCTGTCTGACTGAAATTAAGGGGTTTTGTAGCAAAAATGTAACTAGATGCAGAAAAGAGGAATTAAGGAGTGATAAGGAAGAGGAATTGGTCAACAGGAAGCAGGTGATTGAATTAGCAATAATGATGGGTAAGAGGTTTGGCTCTTTATTTTTTAGATGCAATGGTCTGGTAAGTTTCAGCTCCTTGATACTATCTGGGCAGCCTGATGATTAGTTTCCAGAGAAAGGAACTCAGATAAAACAGTTGTAAATTTCTCAAGTTTGAAGACTGGGAGGGTCGCTTTTTATATTTATTCAAAATGAACCATGAACATCAGTTCTATGGGAAAACTGAGCAGGTTTCATAGTCAAACCTAAATTTTTATTCTCTACTTCAGCATATCTACTTGCTATGCAACTTTGGGCCTCAGTTTTCCACCCATGAAGCCAAGTTGTAAAAATCAGACAGCAAAATAAGTGTGATAAAATGCCTGATTTAATAAATAATAGTGAGATTCCATACACATATTTCTGTTTCATGACCTAAAAAATGTTTTTGCACTCACAGTGAAATTTATTTAAATAATTGAAAAAATTCTATTAGCTTAATTACAAATGAGAAATCCTAACTCATAATTTTTTTTCTAAAAGTTGATGTTAATTTATTTTTTTCATGGTCAGTAAGTAGTAAAGTGTTGAATAAACCCAATGTACAAGTAATCTATGGTAGAAAAAAAATGAATTCAGCTCCTAGGGTATGAGGGAGAAAGACACAAGGTTATGTGGAAAGATTTTGTTCTGAATAAAAGCTCTTAGTCGGTAAAAGAACTCACTGATTTAAGTGGCTAAACTCAGGGTTCCTTTGGAAAAATAGCAGTGCATTGAAATTTTGTTTTGAGACCTTTTAGTAGAGAAGATTTTAAATTATTTCCTGTAATTAACAAATTTTATGTGCTAATACTTTAACATTATCAGTGAAAATCAAGGTAGAAAATAGATTGTATGTGTATTTCTTCCAAAATTAAAATAACAATTAAATACAGTTTTATGCTTGGGGAAAAAAGAGATATTCCAAATTCCTCTGCCACTTACAATGCATAGTTACATAAAAAACATAATCTAATCCTATCTTATTCTAAACAAAAGCTTTAGAAAAATATTCTTAGTGAATACAAACACATACAGGCTTCATTTATCATTTGACTCTGTGACTGTCCAACAGATGCTATCATGACCATTATTAGGAGATGCCCTTCCACAATTTCTTCTCTTTAAAATGTTGGGGTTCCAGATGGAAGACTAAAAGATAATATAGGAGTAATGATGGATGAAGGCAGAAATAATGGAAGAGCAACAAATGCAATATATAGCTGGAATACACATTCTCATTGTTCCTGCCTTAGAAATTCAGGTTCATCCTTAGATGTCAGCTCAAGATGATCTCCTCAGAGAAGTCTTCCCTAAACCCCTGTTGTGGATTAAATTATGTCCCCCCAAAAAGATAGTTGAAAGATATTTGGAGACATAATGATACACAAGGAGGAAGGCCATATGTTAATTCAGGAAGAGACCAGAGTGATGGAGCTACAAGCCAAGGAATGTCAAGGATTGCTGGCAACCACCAGAAGCTAGAAAGAGGCAGAGACGGAGTTTTCCTTAGAGCCTTCACAGAGAATATGGTCCTGCCAACACCTGGATTTCAGACTTTTAGTTTCCAGAACTGTCAGAGAATAAATTTCTGCTGTTTTCAGTATGTGGATGTTTGTTATGGCAGCCCTAGGAAGCTAATTTACCCCAGACTAGATGTATTTCACTTTTATAAACCTCCATGAGATTTTGTTCCTCTTCTTTACAGCCCTTTCAAAATTAAGATGAATGTATTAATGTGTGATTAGTTTTAAATATCTTCTTGCTTGCTAGAATGTAAGAAGAATATTCTGTGAACAGGTACCAGACAGGTTTTGTTTACTCCCTGTATCTTCGGTACTACTACATTCCCTGGAATAAATAGGTACTCAATAAACATTTGTTAAGTGCAGAAATGAATTTCTACTCTGTTTCTTCTTAAATACAGATACATAATAACTCCATGTAATACTGAAATCAAATCTGTCAGTTCCTATGTCAGTAAGAAATCTTTTGGTTGCATGGAATAGAAAACAAAATCAAAAAGCTAAAATACACAAATGAACTAAATATACATAGGCTTTACATCTTAAAAATCCAGTAGTACAACTAGCTCTGGATGAAACTTTACTCAGCTGTTTAAACAATATTACTAACATCTGGATTATCTCTCTCTGTTCTGCCTTCACTTATGCCAGCTTTATCCTTAGGAACTACATGGTGATTCCCCTGCTGGTCAAAAAACAACTAAGTCTTTGCCAAAAAAACTGTTAGAACTGATAAACAAATTCAGTAAAGTTGCAGAATACAATATCAACATACAAAAATCAGTAACATTTCTATATTTAAATAATTAACTATCTGAAAAAGATATTAAGAAAACAATCCCATTTACAATCGTAACACAAATTTAAATATTTAGATACAAATTTGACCAAGAACGTAAAAGACCTGTACACTGAAAACTATAAAACACTGGCAAAAGAAACTGAAGAAAACACAAATAAATGGAAAGATAACCCTTGTTCATGAATTGGAAGAATTCACAATGTGAAAGTGTCCATACTATTCAAAGCAATTCACACATTAAATGTAATCCCTATAAAAATTTCAATATTATTTTTCAAAAAAATAGAAAAAAATTCTTAAGTTCACATGGAACCACAAAATACCTCAAATAGACAAAAAAGTCTTGGGCAGAAAACCCCAAAACTGGAGGTATCACATTTTCTGATATCAAAACATAACGCAATTGTTATTTAAAAACCATGGTGTTTGTATACAAACAGACATCAACTGAAGCAGCAGGAAGAAAACCCAAAAACAAGCCCCTGCATTCTTAGTCTATTGATTTTTCACAATAGCACAAGAACATACAATGGAAAAAGAGAGTTTCTTCAATAAATGGTGTTGGGAAAACTGAACATTGACATGCAAAAAAAATTAGACCCTTGTATATGAAAATCAACTCAATATGGGTTAAAGACTCAAGTATAAGACCTCAGATTATAAAACTATTAGAAGAAAACATAGGGGAAAAGCTCCACAGCATTGACCTGAACAATAATTTTTGAGATATGATCCCAAAAGGACAGGTAACAAAAACAAAAATAGATGAATTGGATGACATCAAACTAAAAATCTTCTGCACAGCGAAGGAAACAATTAACAAAATGAAGAAATAGCCTACAGCATGGGAGAAATACTTGCAAACCATGCATATGATAAGGGACTAATATCTAAAATATAAAAGGAACAACTCGAAAAACTCAATAGCAAGAAAACCACTTAATTAAAAAATTAGAAAAGCTCGAACAGGTATTCCTCAAAAGAAGGCATACAAATGGTGAAGAAGTACATGAAAAAATGTTCAGCATTACTAATCATTAGGGAAATTCAAAATAAAACCACAATTAAATATCACTGAGGTAAGTGTTAGAGAGGATGTGGAGAAAAAGGGACTCTTGCACAGTGTTGATGGGAATGTGAATTGGTATAGCCATGATGGAAAATGGTATAGAGGTTCCTGAAAAAACTAAAAACAGTACTACCATATGATCCAGCAATTCCACTTTTGGGTGTGTATCCAAAGGAACTGAAATAAGTTATGTCGGGGATATCTGCACTCCCACGTTCATTGCAGCACTATTCACAATAGCCAAGATACGAAATCAACGCAAGTGCCCACCAACAGATGAATGGATAAATAAAATGTGATATATATATATATATATATATATATATATATATATATATACACACACACACGTCACACAAAGGAATATGATATATATAATACTATATATACACACATACGGTACTATATATACACACACATATACTATATATACACACACAAAAACAAACGGAATACTATTCTCTATATATATATACTATACTACACACACACACACAATGGAGTACTACTCAGCCTTTAAAAGGGGGGAAATGCTGTCATTTGTGAAAATATGGGTAAATCTGGAGGACACTATATTAAGTAAAATAAGCCAGTCACAAAAAGACAAATGCCACATGATCTCACTTACATGTGAAATCTAATAAAATTGAACCATAGAAATAGAGTAGACTAGTGGTTGCTGGAGGCTGGGGTAGAGGAGTGTGGTGGGAAGAAAGGGAATGAGAGTTGCTGGTGAAAGGGTACAATGTTTCAGATAGAAAGGAGGGATAGGGTGACTACAGTCAATAACAATGTATTGTATATTTCAAAATAGCCAAGAGTAAATTTCAAATGTATCACCATAAAAAAAGATAGGTGAGCTGGTGGCTATTTTAATTAGCTTGATTTAACCATTTCACATTGTAGACATATATCAAAACATCATATTCTACCCCTACACCTAAGGCATCCCCAAGCCTCACACACTTACATCTTACCTAAAAGAACAAAGATCAGTGATCATGGCTATGCACATCATAGACTTTTTTTCTCTTTATTGGTCCAAAATTGGACAAGTCTGCATTTGTGAACAAATCAGAGGGCTTAATTCAAAGGCTGGAGATGGGATTCATCTTACACCCAACTACAGGCTGAGGACTTGAGTAAACTCCTTATGGAAAATCTGAGTAACATTGGTGAGAAATAGGAATGGATCCTGAGGTGACAACCAATGAATATCTACATTGGTTACAATAAAATATCCTCAGGTTGAAAATATTTGGCTTATTCATGAGGAATCTTGTGCAATAAACTAGATGAATTAGTTTTAAAATGTATAACCATATTTGAACGAACGAATGCCAAGTCAATTTTCTAGATGTGGTTTTAGGATTCCAACTGAATTAATTTAAACTATCATTCTTATTACATTTTACATATGTATTAAGAGTAGAATGATGTAATTTTTATTGCTAATATTTATTCACCTCTCTTAGCCTGCTTAGAATACAGTCATGAACCTAGCAGTTGATAAATCGTTATTATAGTCATAAGATAATTCAGACTCAAATTTAGTACACATTCTTCAAATGACTCATAAACATAATTCCATCATTTAAATTAAATTTACAAATATTACAGACATTAAAGTGATATAGAAAATGTTAATAAACCTGAGAAGTAAAGCATAATCTACATTTTCTTTATGTACATGACAATGCATTGCTTAACAACGATACTTTAGTAGGAAAGTTAGTCTGTAAAATAGATTATTTGACCCAGATGTGAACCTGGGAAAATTTTGATTTATACAAAGATTGTAGTAGACAGTTATCTTAGGCCCATGATAGGCACTGATATACAAAACTATAATAATAGTAGATAACATTCGGTGACTACTTATAAATATATACAAAATACAAATTCAGCTTGAGTGACAGTGATACACAGAATGTTGCAATCTACTCAGAAATGTTCATCAATTTATGCTTTATTATGTGGAATCACTGTCTGCATGTCTTTTAAAAAGTGGACAGGCAGAACATATATATATATATATATATATATATATGCAACATTCTTCTAGGGGGAGAAAGAAATACTAATTTAGCAGGCTTAAGTACTCTGTCTCTGAAGAGAGTTTCTCTATAGTGGGGAATTGATAGAGTTTCCTACAATCCGAGTGAAATATTTTTCAAGAACATCCAATGATCTTTTATTTTGTGCTCACTAAATAGATTTTTCTGATTCACTTCCTGAACGTCTGATTTATAGGAAAAGATTTGCCCTGGCTAATGGGCTGAGGTATCGGTGTACACTCTAATTTAAATTAGTAAACCGGCATTCTGGTTTCAACAGTGTCTTGTGGGCTTGACAAATTTGTCTTATCAGTTCAGGGAGAATTGATGAAACTGAACTCTTGGAGCAGTCCACATAGAACAAAACATGGTACCGTGGTGGCCGCTTCGCTGTGTGGACCCTAATCATCCCCTGCTTCCTTCTTCAGTTACATGTATTGGGATAATTAATGCAAGGAAGGGTAACAGAAGAAGTATAATTGTCATTTTATAAAGAAAATGAGAGTGGACATAACACTTTATAAATAAGCTTAAACAAAAAGTGTTCAGAGTTCCTAGTCAAGAAACTCCACTAGAGCTAGATAAATAAAGCAGAGTAGCTATAACATATCTATGAGGGAATTAACTGTAATGGGTTTTATCTGAAAACATGTACAGGAAATCTTCACTGTTGTCCATAGGTGCTTGTAAACCACAACTTGAAGCAAAATGATGTTTAATGAAACCAGTTTTACCATAGGCTAATTGACATAAGAGTTAAGTTGCTACTGCATATTTCTGGTCACAGAAAACCTCACTACACTTCTAAATAAAGATTCCAAGCACTTACATTAAACATTGAAATAAATGTGAGCTATATATACATTTAAGAAAGATTAATCAAAACGAGTAACATAATTATTTACCTAATTTTTGGTGAATCAGGAATGAAGGGAGTTGTAGTGGTGATGGGTTAAGTCAAGGAATAAATGTTTGCCAAGCAAAAATTGTCAGAGCACCCCTTACCACCATGCAGTTCAAAAACAGTCATAAAAATGGTGGGCTCCCAGTCAGGGACTTACAGATAAAACCTCCTTATTCCTGGGACAGAGCACCTGGGGGAAGGGGTGGCTGTGGGTACAGCTTCAGCAGACTTAAACGTCCCTGTGTGATGGCTCTGAAGAGAGCAGCAGACCTCCCAGCACAGTGTTGGAATTCTGAAGAGAGCAGTGGACCTCCCAGCACAGTGTGTGAGCTCTGCTATGGGTCCCTGACCCTCGTGTATCCTGACTGGGAGACACCTCCCAGGAGGGGCCAACAGACACCTCATACAGGAGAGCTCTGGCTGGCATCTGGCAGGTGCCCCTCTGGGACGAAGCTTGCAGAGGAAAGAACAGGCAGCAATCTTTGCTGTTCTGCAGCCTCTGCTGGTGATACCCAGCCAAACAGGGTCAGGAGTGAACCTCCAGTATACTCCAGCAGACCTTCAGCAGAGGGGTCTGACTGTTAGAAGGAAAACTAACAAACAGAAAGAAATAGTACGTCCACTCAAAGACCCCATCTGAAGGTCACCAACATCAAAGACCAAAGATAGATAAATCCAGAAAGATGGGGAGAAACCAGCGCAAAAAGGCTGAAAATTCTAAAACCAGAATGCCTTTTCTCCTCCAAAGGATCACAACTCCTCTCCTTACCAGGAAGGGAACGAAACTGGACAGAGAACGGGTTTGATGAATTGACAGATATAGGCTTCAGAAGGTGGGCAATAACAAACTCCTCTGAGCTAAAGGAGCATGTTCTAACCCAATGCGAGGAAGCTAAGAACATTGAAAAAAGGTTAGACGAATTGCTAACTAGAATAACCAGTGTAGAGAAGAACATAAATGAACTGATGGAGCTGAAAAAAACAGCACAAGAACTTCATGAAGAATACACAAGTGTCAATAGCTGAATTGATCAAGTGGAAGAAAGGATATCAGTGATTGAAGATCAACTTAATGATATAAAGAGAAAAGGCAAGATAGAGAAAAAAAGAATAAAAAGGAATGAACAAAACCTCCAAGAAATATGGGACTATGAGACAAGACCAAACCTATGTTTGACTGGTGTACCTGAAAGTGATGGGGAGAATGGAACCAAATTGGAAAACACTCTTCCGGGTATTATCCAGGAGAACTTCCACAATCTAACAAGACAGACCAACATTCAAATTCAGGAAATACAGAGAACACCACAAAGATACTCCTCAAGAAGAGCAACCCCAAGACACATAATTGTCAGATTCACCAAGGTTGAAATGAAGGAAAAAATGTTAAGAGCAGCCAGAGAGAAAGGTTGGGTTACCCATAAAGGGAAGCCCATCAGACTAGCAGGGGATCTCTCAGCAGAAACCCTACAAGCCAGAAGAGAGTAGGGGCCAATATTCAACATTCTTAAAGAAAAGAATTTTCAATCCAGAATTCTATATCCAGCCATACTAAGCTTCATAAGTGAAGGAAAAATAAAATCCTTGACAGACAAGAAAATGCTGAGAGATTTTGTCACCACCTGGCCTGTCTTACAAGAGCTCCTGAAGGAAGCATTAAACATGGAAAGGAACAACGAGTACAGCCACTGCAAAAACATACCAAATTGTAAAGAACATTGACGCTATGAGGAAACTGCTTCAACTAAAGGACAAAACAACTAGCTAACATAATAATGACAGGATCAAATTCACACATAACAATATTAACCTTAAATGTAAATGGGCTAAATGCCCCAACTAAAAGACATAGACTGGCAAACTGGATAGAGTCAAGACCCATCAGTGTGCTGATTTCAGGAGACCCATCTCACAGGCAAAGACACACATAGGCTCAAAATAAAGGGATGGAGGAAAATCTACCAAGCAAATGGAAAGAAAAAAAAAAAAAGCAGGGGTTCCAATCCTAATCTCTGATAAAACAGACTTTAAACCAACAAAGATCAAAAGAGACAAGGGCATTACATAATGGTGGTAATGGGATCAATGCAGCAAAAAGAGCAAACTATCCTAAATATATGTGCACCCAATCCCAATACGGGAACACCCAGATTCATAAAGCAAGTTCTTAGAAACCTACAAAGAGACGTAGACTCCCACACAATAATAATGGGAAACTTTAACACCCACTGTCAATATCAGACAGATCAGCGAGACAGAAAATTAACAAGGATATTCAGCACTTGAACTCAGCACTGCACCAAGTGGACCTAATAGACACCTACAGAACTCGCCACCCCAAATAAACAGAATATACATTCTTCTCAGCACCACAGAGCATTTATTCTGAAACTGACCACATAATTGGAAGAAAAACACTCCTCAGCAAATGCAAAAGAACTAAAATCATAACAAACAGTCTCTCAGACCACAGTGTAATCAAATTAGAGCTTAGGACTCAGAAACTCACTCAAAACCACACAACTACATGGAAACTGAACAACCTGCTCCTGAATGACTTCTGGGTAAATAAAGAAATGAAGGCAGAAATAAAGATGTTCTTTGAAACCAGTGAAAACGAAGACACAAGGTACCAAAATCTCTGGGATACATTTAAAATAGTGTGTACAGTGAAATTTATAGCACTAAATGCCCATAAGAGACAGCAGGAAAGATCTAAAATTGACACCCTAATGTTACAATTAAAAGAAGTAGAGAAGCAACAGCAAACAAATTCAAAAGCTAGCAGAAGACAAGAAATAAGTAAGATCAGAGCAGAACTGAAGGAGATAGAGACATGAAAAACCCTTCAAAAAATCAATGAATCCAGGAGCTGGTTTTTTGGAAAGATCAACAAAATAGACCACTAGCCAGACTAATAAAGAAGAAAAGAGAGAAGAATCAAATAGATGCAGTAAAAAGTGATATAGGGGATATCACCAATAACCCCACAGAAATACAAACTACCATCAGAGAGCGCTATAAACACCACAAATAAACTAGAAAACCTAGAAGAAATGGATAAATTCCTGGACACATACACTCTCCCAAGACTAAACAAAGAAGAAGTCGAATCCCTGAATAGACCAATAATCAGTTCTGAAATTGAGGCAGTAATTAATAGCCTACCAACTAAAAAACATGTAGGACCAGATGGATTCACAGCCACATTCTACCAGAAGTACAAAGAGGAGCTTGTACCATTCCTTCTGAAAGTATTCCAAACGATAGAAAAAGAAAGAATCCTCCCTAACTCATTCTATGAAGCTAGCATCATCCTGATGCCAAAACCTGGCAGAGACACAACAAAAAAGGAAAATTTCAGGCCATTATCCCTGATGAACATCGATGTGATAATCCTCAACTCAAACCGAGTCCAACAGTACATCAAAAAGCTTATCCACCACGATCAAGTCAGCTTCATACCTGGGATGCAAGGCTGGACATACGCAAAATACAAAACTCTATAAGCATAATCCATCACATAAACAGAACCAATGGCAAAAACCACATGATTATCTCAATAGATGCAGAAAAGGCCTTCAACAAAATTCAACACTTCTTCATGCTAAGAACTCTCAATAAACTAGGTATCAGTGGAACATATCTCAAAATAATAAGAGCTATTTATGACAACCCCATAGCCAATATCAGACTGAATGGTCAAAAACTGGAAGCATTCCCTTTGAAAACCAGCACAAGACAAGGATGCCCTCTGTCACCACTCCTGTTCAACATAGTATTGGAAGTTCTTGGCCAGGGCAGTCAGGCAAGAGAAGGAAATAAAGGGTATTCAGATAGGAAGAGAGGCAGTCAAATTGTCTGTGTTTGCAGATGACATGATTGTATATTTAGAAAACCCCATCATCTCAGCCCCAAATCTCCGTAAGCTGATAAGCAACTTCAGCAAAGTCTCAGGATACAAAATGAATGTGCAAAAATCACAAGCATTCCTATAAACCAATAATAGCCAAATCATGACTGAACTCCCATTCACAATTTATACAAAGGGAATAAAATACCTAGGAATATAACTTACAAGGGATGTGAAGGACCTCTTTGAGGAGAACTACAAATTACTGTTCAAGGAAATAAGAGAGGACACAAACATGGAAAAATATTCCATGCTCATGGATAGGAAGAATCAGTATTGTGAAAATGGCCATACTGCCTAAAGTAATTTATAAATTCAGTGCTATCCCCACCAAGCTACCGCTGACTTTCTTCACAGAATTGGAAGAAACTACTTTAAACTTCGTATGGAACCAAAAAGGAGCCCACATAGCCAAGAAAATCCTAAACAAAAAGAACAAAGCTGGAGGCATCACCCTACCTGACTTCAAACTATACTACAAGGCTACAGTAACCAAAAAATCATGTTACTGGTACCAAAACAGATATATAGAGCAATGGAACAGAATACAGGCCTCAGAAATAACACCACACATCTACAACCATCTGATCTTTGACAAACCTGACACAAACAAGCAATGGGGGAAAGATTCCTTATTTAATAAATGGTATTGGGAAAACTGGTTAGCCATATGCAGAAAACTAAAACTGTACCCCTCCCTATACCTTATACAAAAATCAACTCAAGATGGATTAAAGACTTAAATGTAAGACCTAAAACCATAAGAATCCTAGAAGAAAACCTGCGCAATACCATTTCAGGACATAGGCATGGGCAAAGACTTCATGTCTAAAAAACAAAACCAATGGCAATAAAAGCCAAGATTGACAGCTGGGATCTAATTAAACTCAAGAGCTGCTGCACAGCAAAAGAAACTATCAGCAGAGTAAACAGGCACCCTGCCTAATGGGAGAGAATTTTAGCAATCTATCCATCTGACAAAGGGCTAATATCCATAATCTACAAAGAACTTAAACAAGTTTACAAGAAAAAAAAACAACCCCATCAAAAAGTGGGCAAAGGATATGAACAGACAATTCTCAAAAAAAGACCTTTATTCTGCCAACAAACATGAAAAAATGCTCATCATCACTGGTCATTGGCGAAATGCAAATCAAAACCACAATGAGATACCATCGCATGCCAGTTAGAATGGCAATCATTAAAAAGTCAGGAAACAACAGATGCTGGAGAGGATGTGGAGAAATAGGAATGCTTTTACACTGCTAGTGGGAGTGTAAATTAGTTCAACCATTGTGGAAGGCAGTGTGGCGATTCCTCAAAGATCTAGAACTAGAAATGTTATTTGACCCAGCAATCCCATTGCTGGGTATATACCCAAAGGATTCTAAACCATTCTACTATAAAAACACATGCACACTTACGTTTATTGCAGCACTATTCACAATAGCAAAGACTTGGAACCAATCCAAATGTCCATCAATAATAAACTGGATAAAGAAAATATAGCACATATATACCATGTAATACTATGCTGCCATAAAAACTGATGAATTCATGTCCTTTGCAGGGACCTGGATGAAGCTGGAAACCATCATTCTCAGCAAACTATCACAAGAACAGAAAAACAGACACTGCAGGTTCTCAGTCATACGTGGGAGTTGAACAAGGAGAACACATGGACACAGGGAGGGGAACATCACACACTGGGGCCTGTTGGTGGGTGGGGGGCTAGGGGAGGGATAGCATTAGGAGAAATACCTAATGTAGGTGACGAGTTGATGGGTGCAGCAAACCACCATAGCACGTGTATACCTATATAACAAAACTGCACATTCTGCACATGTACCCCAGAACTTAAAGTATAATAAAAAAAATGGTGGGCTTACTGAGCTCTTTTCTCCTGCATCATTTATTGCAATGCATTTGTATGATTATCTTATACTTTATGAATTACTATTTTACAATCATCTGTATTCATTCATTGATTTTCCAACCCACTTTTTCCAGTTCAGGGTCACTTCAGGGTGCAATGCAGGATCCAGCCCCCAACAAGATGATGCTATTCCATTGCAGGGCACGCTCACACACACACACCCTCATGCCAGCTGACACAATATACACATGCCAATTAACCTAATGTGCACGGCTTCGAGATACGGGAACAAACTAGAGGACCTGAAGAAAACCCAGGTAGACATGAGGAGAATGTGCAAACTCCAAACAGACAGTGACCTCAGAAGGAATTGATTATTTTTCTCATCAACGTTACAAGAAAATGTTATTCAAGGACCTGTTGCATATTGCAATTCATGTTTAGTCTAAACTCAAGGTTTTGTGTTAATTTTTCAGAAATTAACATTTATTTACATTTCAAGAGGGAAAACAGCTCACCATTTTTAGTAAGGTTTCTCAGATATTTTTACTTTCTTCTCAATGTGTATTCCAACTTAAATGGAAAAAAATAAATAAATAAATAAATGGATAATAAATAAATACATTATTTTTAAGGGTTTGGAAGATTTTTTTCTGTAACATTTAATTCAGTCAAATAGCCAAGGCTACACAGCCAGATCACTTACAGGAAAACTGAAATGCCAGTTCTACTGCTCTGATTTTAACTATTAAAATGGCACATTTTGAAGTATACTACACGACTGTTTTATTTTTGCTCTACATTCATCCATGTATTCAGCAATTATGTACCAGGATATAATGATGAACAAGACATCCAAGTTTGTCCTCATAGAGTTTATAATTTAGTAGGGAAGAAAGAAAATTATAAAACTAATTACCATAAAGCATAATAAGGGCTCATGATGTATCACATAGAACTTCTATCAGTTCCATTAGTTCAAGCAGCAACTCTCAATTACTTTTCTGCCACAGACCCCCAAATAGATGATATTTCCAGTGAGATACCGCCTGTTTGGCAGTAAAGTTATGTTCAATTACCATCAAGGCTACTAACTCAGTTCTTTTTCTTTCCATCAGAAAAGTTTATTGGAACCTAAACGGGAGAGAACAATATAATGTAGATGAACTTTAATTAGCTTGGAAGTGAGTAAAAGTAGCTTGAAAGTAAATCATTCTAAAATTGACCTGCTTGCTGCAAACCTCAAAGCTTTGGGATGACATACCAGAGTCTTATGATGATTTATATGCTCAACACTCATCAACCATATACATGATATATATTTTTTTGAGATGGAGACTTACTGTGTCACTCAGGCTGCAGCACAATGGTGCTGCTCACTGCAACCTCTGCTTCCTGGTTCAAGTGATTCTCCTGCCTCAGCCTCCTGACTAGCTGGGATTACAGGTGGCCACCACCATGCCCAGCTAATTTTTGCATCTTTAGTAGAGATGGGGTTTCACCATGTTGGTCAGGCTGGTCTCGAACTCCTGACCTCAGGTGGTCCACCTGCCTAGGCCTCCCAAAGTGCCAGGATTACAGGCGTGAGCCACCGCACCTGGCCCATCTACATGATATTTATTCAGTCTTTCAAAATGGTTTTTGAGACACAACTGATTCGGATAAAATATTTATGATAAATACGACAGAAAGTTTACAATACTTTTTATAGATGAAGAATTCATGATCTTCTCAAAGAAAATGAACAAATACCAAGAAAAGATCATGTGTAGATAAAGAAATCCAATGACTAATAAATACATGAACAAATAGTCCAATTACAAGTAGAATATGAAAATGAAAATAACTAGATAACTAGATATTATTTTTATATATCAAATAAGGAAAGATTAAAAAGAAAATTACTGCCTATTGCTAAGGAGACTATAGTTGAATTTGTACCCTCATGGACTTTTGGTAAGAAGACATGGTTTATTGCTTTTAAGAATATTTGATTGCAAGACAAAGAATACACAACGTAATGCCATAGGAGAAAGTTAAAATAAATGATTTACTTCATTAAATTATCGCATCAAGAATCCTTATATTAACCTTCAAACAATGTCAGCAAATAGGCTTTCAAATGGATCTATAAAGAGGCTCCCATTATGCTAGGAACACAGGGTGAGAGAGAAAATGACAGTGAAGAGGAGGGGTGCCATGAGCCTCCTGAGGCTGGCCACCCATCAACCTATGAAAATGGTGGGGAACTTGGCATGCTTTCCTTGGCAGACTTCAATGCAAGGGCAGTAATGAAGAAATCAAGGCACTATGAAGGTGGGAAAAAAATGGAGTGGAGGAAAAGAAAAAGCTTGCTGTATGATGCATTAGACCATGGAGGAGGAAAGAACTAGTTCAGAAGCAGAATAGCTGTGGTCAACCCTCTGTAGAAACCTGCCCTTCACTAGGATCTAGATAATAATGATAGATTGGAAATGTTTGAGAAAGGTTCCTTCCTGCTAAGTTCACACTGCTTGGTGCACAGGCTGAAATATCAAATTGGAGTTTCTAATTCCTCTTCAGCTAAGAGATAATGGGGAAAAAACTTCTACTCTCCTCTGCTAGGTGGCAAAGTGTCCCACTCAACAAAGTGTGCGAAAGGATTGAACATCCATTCTTAGTTCTCCACATTCAGGAATCAATAAAGGAATTTTTGTTCTTTTTAAATTGTGATTTTTAAAATTATTTGCCTTCTTCTTTCTTTTCTTCCTTTCCTGCTTTCCTCCCTTCCCTTCTTCATCCCTCCCTCTCTCCCTCCCTCCTTCCCTTCCTTCCCTGCCTCCCTCCCTCCTGGATTCCTTTTCTACCTACCTTCCCCTTTTGGGTATGAAACAAAGGAAAACACCAATCCTCTTCCCCCACCCATAATCAGCCTCTAGAATCCTAGAAGGAATGAAAGGAAAAGAGTCTATGAAGATTTTCCTGACTACAAAGAAAGTGTGTGTGTGGAAAGTGTAAGTGAGGAATATGTGAGGCAGGGCGGGGGAGGAGATAGTAAGAAGAGTCAATGTGCTATAGAGATGGAAAAATGCATGAAAAGACAGAAGGCAGTCGTGTGGGATACTCTCTGGACACTCTGTGCAATTTGAGAGTATATATAGCAAGAGAATAGTAGCAAAAATATGTATCAAGTTTACAGAGTAAAGCTTTAAATTCATTTAATGTGCTCAAGCACAAATTAGTTAAATTGAATTTGCCATGCTCAACATTCATGCTTCTTAGGTCTATGTATAGTTATCATCTATCATTCTAACCTGAGGTTATAACATGTGTGGGCATGCTTGCTTGAAAAACGGGATCATTCCCTGCCTGTTCCCCTAATCAATTGATAGCAGCTACTGGAGACACCTTCAGGATGGAGAACAAACATTTTTTAAGTCCAAGCTAAGAAACATAGTGTCTGAAATGAAATATATCAATCTGTTGCCTGTGGTTATAAATGGGAAGAGATCCTGGACAGTCTTTCTTTTCTTTTGCTATCTTTTCTCTTACTCTCTTTTCGTATTTAAAAATTTTTAATAGTCTTTATTTTCTGTAGTTTATCCAAATGAAAAAATAATGCTTTAGAAGAGCACCATTGGTTTACATGTTTGCAAATCTCTTTAACATTTAGCTTAATAGATTCTCATATCTGTGTTCAATTTATTGCAATTTATCGTTTTGATTGGGGTATGTTTGATAAGTATTTGGAAAAGGGAGCAGCAGTATTTTAATAGCTTTCTTTTTAGATAGTTGTGAATATTCTTTGATATTACACCAAAACTTGACAATAATTTCTTAAAGTTTATTTGTGATGTCTTACCTGAAAAAATATCAAATAACTTTGCTTAATTTGCTATGTGCTTGATTACATTAAAGTCCATTGATCAGTTTTGCCTTTTGAATGGATGTTTTTCTCCACCAGGATTTTGTAACATTTATACATCATGGAGATCTAAATGTTGACACATTTCATCGTAATATATTTTTAAAATCTTTTGTTTCTGTCATCACTTATTCATCACAAAATGTGCTAAGTATTGAAAAACTGAAAATGTCATTGTGGCAGATACAAGGTTTCCAAAATTTAAATTTTCTCTCGAAAGCAAAATTTTGTCCTTGACAACAAGTTTAGGAAAAACAACATCTTGATATATGTTTGCTTTTCTTAAAATGAGAAGCTCACCTTTATATTAAAAAAGATGTCGATAATACTCTAGTCTGATAATCATGGTGTGTCTGCAAATTGTTCTGACAAGTAAAAAAAGCGTTCCATAAAATGTAAAGTTTGTTCAACTTGCAACTCAGTCATACAAGTGCTTTTTCTCAAGACAGCTGTCCTATTCCACAGTACAGCAGAATACTTTATGCAAACTTCCAATTTTGTTGCACATAATATTAAAAGTATATGCACTCGAGATTTGCAATGTAATATAATGAACTTTTTAATTCTACTTAAATGGCATTTTGAAGTGAATCTATATTTCACTATGGATGGATGCATATCTGTGATTACTGGCACAGTTGGGTGTTACTGCCTTGAATCATGCTAAGGTGCCAGTAGTCTTACCTTGTTTTTGTACCATCTGTGCAAATGTCAACCCAATAAAAAAGACTAACATTTTTGAATTTTGACCTCATAAACTACCTCAAAGGGTGAGATTTTTAAAAAGTGAAGAATGCAGATGTATTTAAAACTCTATCTCCTCCAACCTAAAACTTACTTGTCCCTCTTCCTTTCTAGAGAGGAACACTATCCTAAGTGAGTGTGCATTCTTACCATAGTGTGTGTAAACTTTTTCAGCATATGTACATATTGATCCACAATATGTACCACTTTAGGTGGTTTCAAACATTACCTACATTATATTTATATATTTTATTATGTTAAACATCTTTTTATGCAAACCATTTTATTCCTCTCTCCAGTATGCCCTAATATACATGTTGGTACATGTAGATAAACTTTACTTATTTTAAAGGCTGTACAACATTCCATTATATAAATATTCAACTTTTTATGTATAAATAAATATATATGTAACATTGATCTAGTTCCTTTCACCTATCAATAGAGTAGACCCTTGGGTAGTTTCCAAGATTTTGGCACCACAAACATTGCTGGTTTTAACACCCATAGACATATCTCAACATGTATAGATATGAGAGTTTCTTTATATGTATTTATGTAAAAGAAGTACTGGGCTATGCTGGTTGGTTAAAAAAAAGAAAGAGGCCAGGCGCGTTGGCTCACGCCTGTAATCCCAGCACCTTGGGAGGCTGAGGCGGGCAGATCACGAGGTCAGGAGACCGAGACCATCCTGGCTAACACAGTGAAACCCCGTCTCTACTAAAAATACAAAAAATTAGCCGGGCGTGGTGGCTGCACCTGTAGTCCCAGCTACATGGGAGGCTGATGCAGGAGAATGGTGTGAACCTGGGAGGCAGAGCTTGCACTGAGCCAAGATTGTGCCACTGCACTCCAGCCTGGGTGACAGAGCAAGACTCTGTCTTGGAAAAAAAAAAAGGAAAAGAATAAAAGAAAGAAAGAGAGAGAGAAAGAATGAAAGAGAAAGAAAAGAAAGGAAGGGAGGGAGGGAGGAAGGATAAGAGGATAAATTTACTCTGTTACTGATAATATAAATCTATATATTTATAGGTTGGCTACATTATGGAGCAAGCCTTTCTGGTTTTAACTGGGAAGCAAGTTACTATAATAAACTATTTGTAATATCCCTTCTACAAGAAAATATATTTCAAATATTAAAGAAAATGAAATCAAGACAATGTAATGAAATGTAATGTGCTTTTAAATTGAGAATTGTTAACCTTTTTTATTTCTTCCTCCAGAATTTAGTAATAATATAATAACAATAACTTTTAGAAATAATGTTAACATATGGCACATTCATCTCTAAAATCCTCTACTCAGCAAAGATAAGCTCAAAGAGAATCCCATTTCCTAATATTTAAGAGAATCGAAGAAAGAAAATGGGAAACATTTTTCACTAAAGCCTATAATCATTGTTCCAATTTCTGAGGTCTGAGGGTAAAGTAAAAATGGTGGATAATGGAGAGTCATTATCATGACTTAAAGGAAATAAATTACTCTCCCATAAATTCTGGGTAATTTGTCTTTTTCAAGCTATCTAGTAATGAATTTCTATTTGTTTACAAATCAGGTAGGAACACCTTTTTCACAAATGGCTAGGGTAACTTGCCATATTTTATCTGTCTTCATTTATCCAAAGTTTGTATGGATCTAGAATTTTTATTTCTTTTTTGACTTTAAAGCAGATAGATAAGTATGAAATTCCATATTTGCTGACTGAAAAGGTACAATCATTTCTAAGGGCTAACTTCATTTAGTTACAAGTGTGCTATCACTGCATTGGTAAAGAAAGATCTAAGTGGAATGATCAATATGTGAGGAAACTGAAGAACTGAATTGGATATGAGCTGATAAAAAAAACTTAACTGCTTCCTATTAACAGAATATTCTTGTTAAACTTCTCAGGTATTAGAAAAGACTTTTCATGATCTTATTTTTCTAAACAGAGAGCTGATAAATTATTATTTCTCTGTATTTTATTTATTCTTCATAAAAGTCATGCACTGCCTGTGGGAGCTTTTTAGAGCCAATTAAGTTCATCAATTCCTATAATACACCAGAAACTTTTAAGACTCAATTTAGAGTAATTAGCTATAGTAACTTTCAAAACATCTAATAAATATGTTTATTATTCGTTTCTAATAGGTGGTCTAAAACTATATGAACTTTACAAAGCTGTTTATGGTTGCATTTATCAAGATTCATTTAAAACAAAGGGATAAAAGCCTACCTAACCTCTTTAACAATATAAAAGTTGGAAAAGTAAATGTAATGAAGATCACTGATGATTTAAATAAAAATCTCACAGGATAAAGTTGAAGGACTTAAGGACAAATGTAACTTTTTTTTTAACATTTGTTACACTGAGTAGTCAAGGAATTTATTCCTGACTTCAAAATAGACATCTTTTTTCTGCTGAATTGCATTATAATTTTAGATTTAAAAAATGAGGCAAAGACTACTGTGTAAATACTATTAAGCTCTTGTCTAACTATGTTATTAAAATTTATATGTAAGTTCCAAGACATTAGGTTTACAAGCAAAATCAGAATGAGGACATATATAAACAGAAGAGTCACTCACCACCCACAAGAATTCCTCCAGGCACTCCAAACTCTTCCTTCCCATAGGCTAACAACAACAACAACAACAACAACAAAAAGGCAACTATCAAAACTACATAAAGCAGCTATGTAAATTATAAAACATAAATCCTGGTTTTATTTTGTAGTAATGTAAAAATCAGAAATAGTCTACAAGGTCAGAAAATAAAATCACAGAAAAGATGAGTACCTTATCCTGGAAAATTTCACTCTTACACAATCAAGTAATGTGTCCTCTTCCCTACCATTTTAATCATCTATGTCTCTGTATTTCACAATTTATTTTGAAACTTTTACCAATGCAATGATATATTCATAATAATTAAAATGACAAAAACATATGTATTGTGATTTGTTGCTATGGAGAAGTTGGTATTTTTTCATCTGGCATCTATTAGCTATTTATTTCTGCCTATCAGTTTTTCCCCTTGAGAGGTGATACTGGATGATGGTTCAGAATATAAACTTTGGAGCATGTGATTTGAATCTGTGACCCACACTTACAACCTGTATAACCTAGCAGAAGTTACTTATTCATCTAAGCCTTTTTCCTAATCTGTAGAATGGGAATAATATTAGTACCTATGGCTAATATTTCTTTTTCTGGGGATAAAATATATTAATATATGTAACATGCTTAGAAAAGTGCTTGGCACATAGTAAACAATGTAAAAGTTTTTGCTATCATTATCTATTTGTTTAAATATGGTCTATAATATTCACTGAAAAAAAAAAAAACAACACTAATATCTTCAAGAAGTATACAGTCCGGGTGCAGTGGCTCACACCTGCAATCCCAGAATGTTGGGAGGCCAAGGTGGGCAGATAACTTGAGGTCAGGAGTTTGACACCAGTCTGGCCAACACAGCGAAACGCCATCTATACTAAAAATACAAAAATTAGCCAGGTAGCCAGGTGTGGTGCGGCATTGCCTGTAGTCCCAGCTACTTGGGAGGCTGAGGCAGTAGAATTACATGAACCTGGGAGGCGGAGGGTGCAGTGAGCCGAGGTCACATCACTGCACTCCAGCCTGGGTAAGAGAGTGAGACTCTGTCTCAAAAAAAAAAAAAAAAAAAAAAAGGATACAGAGAGTGACAAAAAAAAAAAGTTATCACTTTTTTGATCTTTACTTCAAGGATTAATGAAGTAAAGGATCTTTGATTGTAAGGGAAACGGGTGGCTGTGACCCAGTGGGCTACTAATGTCAGTGACTCTGCATTGGTCACCAGGGTCACTTCAGCTAATGTGGATATAGATGTCTCACCCACAGGAACCTGAGGTTGTTTGAGGAACTCAGAGACAATCGAGCATAACACCGTTTTGTACAACAGGACTTGTTTCTGATCAGCTCCTCCATGAGTTTTACTGAGTAGTTTCCTCTGTGAGGAAGCTTTTTGTTTTCGGTGCTACACTGACTTTGTCAGTCCGATACTCAGATTTGATATTCGAAGGCCCACATGTGTCATATCTGCCTTGTTCAGAAGTATGTCACATTCTCAATACAGTTCTACCAAAACTAAAAGTCATACTTTTATTTTCCCGCCTGCTTTTTAACTTTTCTTCTTGCATAATTGGTTCAGAATTTGGGAGGAAAAGTGGAAGGATAAAATTTCTGGGATCTTAAGTCATATTCTTGTGTATTTTTTCACAAAAAAAACATCAAAAAAGAAGTGTAATTTCTAGACAGAGGTTTTTCACAATAATATTTCAAATATATATATATATATATGTTTTCCAGCTAATTGCTGGAGATGGACTTCAAGATTTTACTAAAGAATAACAGCAAAAGTCACAATTTACAAATTTTAATGGACACCTAAGGGAGAATTAGATGTCATTAATTATAAGAACTGGAACTTAAGCATATAGATGGAAATGGGAAACTGACATTTATTTGAAATCATTATCTACCCAGATTGAGTAAAAACGTTCATTAGGCAAATGTTTGAGTACTTCACGTGCATTATAGAGCCAATGATTATATTGTAGAATGACATTGGAAAGATGGCAGTAAAGTTTTATATATATATATGTATATAGAAGTATGTGTGTGTGTGTGTATATATGTAGAGGACTATGTGCTCGCAAACGAGATGTTCCCAATAAGTCCTGCTCTTGCAAATGAAGCAGGGCGTTCCTGATAAGTCCTGCTCTTGCAAAAGAAGCTGGGCGTTCCTTCCCTGTAAACAGGGAGGACAAAGGAGCCAGCTGCAAACAGCAGACCCTGGGGGCTTGTTTATGTGTAAACATCTTGAAAATCCAGAAAGTCAGGGAGAGGTCAGAAAAACAACAATGTGTGTTGTGACTTGGCAACATTCCACAAACGACTGTATAAAATAAAGCAGAGTGCACCATTTGAGGTGGCCGCCATGTTTGTCTTTTCTTGTGTTGTCTTGTGTGTTCATTCCTTTGTTTAGGAAACACGTGGACCCCTATATATATATATACACACATACATACACACACACACACACACACACACCCCTGATTTCTTCAAGCATATATGAAGGAGGAAGGAGGAAATGGTGTTAATTGGGGATGAAGAGTTGATGTATCTGTGACTCCTTCCTGGAGGGTGGGTTCTGGACAGCAGCTTTTCTGTGCCACGTAACCACTCCTAGAGTGTGCTTTTCTGTTTAGGATCCTACCCAGTTTAATCTGAGGGCGTGGACTAAAATTGACTGCCACAGATGCAGCACATGATCTCCTCAGAAGAATAAAGACCACGTAACACCCAGCAATGCTGGAGAATCAGGCTCTGTGCCGAAACCCTCAAGTTCTCAGTGTATTTGTGCTCCTGCAGCCTTGATCACAGGGACAGCAACCATGAATCAGGGGCTGGAGGTCTGTGTGTGTAGCATGGATATTCTAACTCAGTTATTGTGGAAGAAATGAAAGTATTTTCTAGGCGGTCAAAACTGTTACCATTTATTAGGGAAGAGGAGGAATGATGCTTGCTTGGGTTCTGTGTACTTTCTTATAGTCATCAGTATTCTATTAGGGAAATTTTGGGGAATGGAATAAAGAGTCAGAAGTCTGTTCAGGAAAACTAATTTGGGGCTAACCTTCTTATGCATGGGAGGACAATGGTCTGTGTTGATTTGGTGGGCTCTGAGAATCATTCATTGTTTTGTTCTTCCTCCTTCATATATATATGCTTGAAGAAATCAGAAGTAGTTTCTTCTTCTGATATATATTGAGAAGAACAGATAAGGTTGCATAATTAACACCAACTGAGAATAGGCTGATAACAGATGGGAACAAACTAATGTATAATCCCAAGGTATTTCAAGGTGAGTGAATTTGAAAAAATAGCAACATTTTATGTATATAAGTCTAAAAACCACTTACTCATTTTACCATTATGACTATTTAAATCAGTTTTTTTAGTTTTATATTTTTTCATCATATATAATTACAGGTAGAAATTGGTATAATTTAAGCATATGTGCTTTTGCAAATAAATCCTTCATTTTTATAGAAAATAAAACCTCAAAGAATGAATGGTGTATCATATTCTTGCCCACCTAGGTTATTTAAGCCTGACCTACTGAGGGCTTACACTTATTGGTAGTTACTGCGTGCAAGACATTGATTGGTCTAAACATTTTACCTCATTTAATCCTGACAATAATTCTTGCAGATAGTTACTAATATCATCCACATTTTTCAGATAAAGTGATTTTTAAAAAATTTATTTTAGAGAAGCTAAGTGACTTGCAAAGTCCACACCGTTTTTATGCAGTGAAGTTGAGTTTCGGAGACCGGAAGTGTAACTAAGCCCTGCTCTAAAACTCTTTGAGGAAGGCTTAACTAATACATCTATTAGAAACAGGTTATCCGTAGGCATCTCAGGAGGCATAGAGATTATAATCCTGATGAAAGAAAAATAAAAGTTATACAATGGAATGATAGATTTTGGATATACCTTGAAAGAAAAAATTCCAAGAATGGGAGTTATTAACATGGCCTAAAATCAACCAAAGCCTAATGAGATTATACATCATAATATGAAAAAAAAATTTCATGCAAAATTAAGCGCATCATGTGTTATAGTTTATGGATTTTTTTTGTTTCTGTGTTTGCTTTGATTTGCAAGTAAAAGACCATATCATGAAAGTCAGGACTTTCAGAATGACAGAATGATGAGCGTGGCAGACTCCCCACCAACCCAGAAAGTAATCATCTAACTGGATAAAATGATTAAAAAGAAACCAATTATTTAAAGTTGGTGGAAACGGCCATCATCATAAGAGCATCAAGAAAATAGCTAAATAATCATCTAGGAAAATCAATTAAGTCAGTGAAAGAACAGCAAGAATCTGTAGCACTTGAGCCACAACTTACTCTTCTGCCCGGTCCCCATCTATGTAATCTTTTCTCTGAGCCACTACTATGGGAGAGTGAAGACAAGAAGATAGTGCTCTCTCTCCCACCAGCTCTAAATCTAGGGCTATGGGAGGGGCAGGCCACAGACATTTCTTATCACCACAGCCCAGCCCCGTGTAGTAGAAACATGATTCTAGACATTAAAAAAACGGCGTATTATGTAATTTCATTTATATGAAATGTGCAAAGTAGGCAAAGCCATAGAGAAAAAAAAATCTTATTAGTGGTTGCCAGGAGCTGGGGGGAAGACAGAGTAGACTGTTACTGCTCATGACTATGAGGTGATAAGAAATGTTCTGGAATTAAATAGTGGGGTTGGTTGTACAATCTTGAGAGGGTACCACAGACTACTGAATGAGTGGATTATGTCATGTGCATTATAACTCATAAAAAAGGAAAATAACAAAAAGTGACAGCACCATAGTATTTTACTCATTGATGCTGCTAATTAACATTATCTCTAGCATCTCAGAAACTAAAAACAAACATAAACTCCTTAAACTGTGATTGCAGCCTCCAAATCACATACAAATCCAACGATAAAACACTGAAGTCTAACTAGCCAAGAGGGCTTAGATACAGCCTTTAACCAGTAAGTGACCTATGCTGACCCAGGGTGATGTAGAAGTAGACAAGCTAAAAGATAAAAGCAAAGAAAAAAAAATGTAAGGAGAAACTTCAGAGGCTGCACACTATGTGATAACATCAAGAGCTGATTTCTCTTCAGTAGCAATAGAAGCCAGAAGAAAATTGGATTCTATAGTCAAAGTATTGAAAGTCAAACTACATATGTGAACCAAGAATCTAGTATGCATAATAAGGCAAAAAGGAGGACAAAATAAAGATCTTTCCTGATAAACAAAAGGGGATAAAATTAATTATTAGTAAATTTTCCTTACAAGGAAAAATAAAGAAAAATTTTTAGGCTGAAAGCAAGTGACACCAGACAGATAGTAATTTGAATCTACACAGAAACCCAAAAAGCATTGATAGAGGTAATTTGTAGACTACTATTAACAATAATGTAATTTTGTACTTACTCTCATTTGTTCTCCTGACTTACTTAAAAATCAATTATCTATATACAATCAAAAGGCAGAGAAAATGAAACTGAATTTTAAAAAGATTCATCTGTATGTTGTCTGAAAGACTATACGTATACACACACACACGCACGTTGCATATGTTATTAGCCCAACTATACAATTATATAGGTGTGCATGTGTGTACATATATGTGTGTATATAGGTATATAACTGTGTGTATGTGATTGTATAGTTCGGTTAATAACATATACAAGTGAAATTCATTAAACAATACCAGCATAGAGGAGGCAGGTAGAAACAAAGCTGTATTCAAGTAAGAAAATAATACCATATAGTAACACAATTCCATAGAAAGAAATGAAGAGAATCAGAAATAGTAAACATAAAGGTTAATATGACAAACCTGTGCTCTCCTTTCACCTTTCAACTTCTTTTAAAAAACATAAAATTGTATGAAGTTATAATTATAACAATGCATTATTGATTTTGTTACATATACAAATGCAGTATGTATAACAACAGTGGCAGAAGGAGAAAAAAGGAATGGAACTATACAGGAATTATGTTTCTATATTTTCCTGGAATTAGTTAACATTTGAACTAGATATTTGATAAGTTAAAAGGTATAAGACAAAACCAACCACTAATAAAATAATTTTTAAATACAATTTGAAATTTGTTAAATTAAAATGTTACACTAGAAAACATCTACTCAATTTAAAAATATAGTAAAATGAGGAATAGAGAAAGGAAAAGAGATTGAGATATGTTCAAAACAAAAAGCAAAACGGCAGACTTATTCTAACCATATCAATAATAACATTAAATGTGAATGGATTAAATAATACAATCAAAAGGCAGAGATTATAAAACTGAATTTTAAAAAGATTTATCTGTATGTTGTCTGTAGGACTCTCTACATTAAAAAATACAAGTATTTTGAAAGTACTACGAAAGACCTATGATATAAATAGCAAACACCAGAGAAGTGGGATATCTATATTATTATTCAAAATGTAATTTGAAATAAACAAATAAATATGTTACTAGAGAAAAACAGCAACATTTCCTAGTGATTAAAGAAAGATACAACAATTATAAATGTATATGTACTCAATTACAGAATCCCAAGATACATGAAGCAAAACCTGACAAAATTGAAGGAAGAAATAGAAAATTCAAAAATAGTTGGAGACTTTAATAATCCACTTTCAATAATGAATAATAAAATAACTAGAATAAAGATTGACGAGGAAATGGAAGACATTAGCAACACTATACATGTGTATGTATAACCATATATATAGTTAAACCTAAGAAACATCTATGGAACAGGCTGCTCAATAGAAGCAGAATACATATTCTTCCCAAGCACAAATGGGACATTCTCCAAAACAGACTATATGCTGGGCCATAATAAGCCTTAATAAAATTTTAATAATTGAATAATATAAAATATATGAAGCATGTTCTCTAATCACAATAGAATGAAATTACTAGCAAATGACAGATGTAAATTTGAGAAATTCAAAAAGATGTAAAAATTAATAAACTCATAAGATAACTAAAATGTTGAAATCACAAGAGAAGAAGCATCTTGAAGTGAATAAAAAAGAAAACATCATATATGAAAGCTTGGAGATTCAGTTAAAGTAATATTTAGAGGGAAATTCATATTTGCGGAAAACAAAAAAGATTTCAAGTCAACAACTTAAGTTTTCACCTCAAGAAACTTGAGAAAGAAGAGAAAACAAAATCTAAAGTTAGATTACTTTTCTAAAAGCTAATCTAAAGCAAGGAGAAAGAAAAAAAATATTAGAGCAGATAAAAATGAAATACAGACTAGAAAAAAAATGTAGAAAATCAGTAAAATCAGAAATTGGCTCTCTGAGAATACCAACAAAACTGACAAGTCTTTATCTTGAATTATTAGGAAAAAAAAAGAAGACTCAAATTATTAACATAAGGAATGACAGATGGGACATTGCTACCAAATTTATAAAAATAAAAAGGATTACAACAAATATTGTGATCAATTGTATGCCAAAGTATTAGATAACTTGTATGAAATGGGAAAATTTCTAGAAAGACAGAAATATCACACCAACTAAAGAAGAAAGCCCAGTAAATATAAAAAGAAATAAATGAAAAGAAATCTATACCTCAGCATGGAATAGTAAAAACTAGAGGAGATAACCAATAAAGGGAAAATTTTAAAATAGGGCTAAAAAACAACATCACCTATAAAGTAGCAACATTTGACTGAAAACAGACTTCTGTTGTTACTCACATCTTACAGGTATGGACACTGATAGAGAGAGTGGATGAGGAACATGAATAGGTCACACAGTGGCTTAGTGGACACAGAACATGAATCCAGGTGGTCAGTTAAGAGTCCATGGTGTAACCCTGAAACTTTCACCGCCATATTGACTCTCCCATACTCATTCCTTATTCCTTAGAAAATGTTGGGGTCAGAGAAAGGAATGGAAGAATTTGAAAATGGAACTATTGGGACTGTGACAAGATGTTGAGGGTGAGGGAGAAGGAAAAAATAATATTTAGGTTTAGACATTTTCAATTTAAGTTGTATTCATAGTCACATCTTCTGAATGCATTATTAATATTTTTATTTTTACTAATTAATAAACATTCTATTTTTATTTTTTTAATTACTATTTTTCTCAAATGAAAACAAAATGGCCAGTAGACAAGCCATAATTTTTTAAGAAACACCAAAATCTCTTATAGGAAATATATTAATATAACACATTTGGTTTAGACAAATTTGGTTACTCTTAGGCTCCCAATGTTTACTTTGGAAGTAGAATGGAAGGACATTGCCTTCTTAGGGAAAGTAAGAAAGTTAGTTCACACAATGAAATTATATTGTAAAGCATTAGGTGAAATACCTAATGCACGTGACAGGTTGATGGGTGCAGCAAATCACCATGGCACGCGTATACCTGTGTAATAAAACTGCACATTCTGCAGATGTACCCCAAAACTTAAAGTAAAATAAAAAAAAATGCCCCTTTTGAACCATAAGGCACTGTTTTAATGTACTATTACATTCTAAATCATATCACATACTCTTAAGGTAAGCTTTATTGCAACAGGACAACAAATAAAACTGAAAACTCTCTCTGATTTTTAATTAGCACTTGAATTTTAGTGAGCTCTTATCTTATTTAAATATTTAAACCTGAAGCCCTGATTGAAGACTTTTTCTTTTTTTCTAAGCTACAAAATTTAACATGTTAGAGCTCTCTCTATGAAAACAAATCCTAACTCAATTTTATTGGTAATAGTCCTATGTGGACCAAAAGTTCAGACAAAACAGAAAAAAAAAATCAATCACACATTCAGATGTTTAAATGACACAACTATGAATATTTGCAAATATCAGTATATCTGAATTTTAAAGTTTTTCTTCAATGTTTGGCATGATATAATCACCCCTAAAGGTTAGGGTGCTTGGAAAAAATACAATCTTTTTCTCAGAGATAGAAAGTCTAATTAGAGAAACATCACATACAATATTTTTTGTATGATTATACATCATCAATGACATTTGTTTAAAATATGTATATGGGGGCCGGGCGTGGTGGCTCAAGCCTGTAATCTCAGCACTTTGGGAGGCCGAGACGGGCGGATCACGAGGTCAGGAGATCCAGACCATCCTGGCTAACCCGGTGAAACCCCGTCTCTACTAAAAAAGTACAAAAAATTAGCTGGGCGAGGTGGCGGCGCCTGTAGTCCCAGCTACTCGGGAGGCTGAGGCAGGAGAATGGCGGGAACCCGGAAGGCGGAGCTTGCAGTGAGCTGAGATCCGGCCACTGCACTCCAGGCTGGGCGACAGAGCCAGACTCCGTCTCAAAAAAAAAAAAAAAAAAAAAAATGTATATGGGAATCCCAAAGTTATCACTGATTTGGCTCTTTCAATCATGTTGTTTTAATGATTGGGTTAGATATTTAGATTTTTTTCTTTTTAACCACTAAGTAGAGGATATACATGTTTGGGCTAATAGTCATTTACAGGTTTTACCAAATCGTCATCTACCAAATTTCTGAATATTTTTAAAAAATAATTTATTTATTATAGGTGAATTATTGCTGAATCTTGTAAGTTATTATTTTTTTTTTGAAAATTACTCTCTGGACCCCACCCACCAAATAAAGACCACCATTATTGATTTGAAATATTATAACAGACCAGTAAAAGCAGTTGCAAATATTTTTATTGGTGTATAATGGCAAAATAAATAAGGGCATTTTAGAAAATTTTTCTAATTAAAACAAAATTAACTCATTTATTCTACATTGTACTTTTAAAATAAATTTCTTTAGTAAATTACAATGATAATCTTTGGTAGGTTTGTTTTATTTTTAGTAGCTTTATTTGGTTCTCAATTTTTCTTGAAAATATTTTCTGGCCTATGAAAGTACAAAAACCTGAGAATCACTGGTTTAGATTATTACAAACCACAAACAAAGAAACACATCGAACAATGACTTTTACATTCAATTAACTAGAGGGGAGACACATATAACACTGGAAGACAACTCTTATCTACTTTGTTGTAAATTTCCTTTTGCTCTTAAAACCGATAATGCAGGAAACGCCTCTCTAGTAACCATCCTTAATCCAGGAATATGCTTGTATACAAAGTTTATTTAAACTTTCACCATGAGGGAGAAAATAACACCTAACTCTAAGCATTAAATAATGTTTTTCAGTTTTGTGGGAAAGTTAAAAATAAAAAACAAACAATAACCCAAAGGACTATAAATCATTCTACTATAAAGACAAATGCAGATATATGTTTACTATTCACAATAGCAAAGACTTGGAACCAACCCAAATGCTCATCAATGATAGACTGGATAAAGAAAATGTGGCACATATACACCATGGAATACTATGCAGCCATTAAAAAGGATGAGTTCATGTCCTTTGCAGGGACATGGATGAAGCTGCAAATCATCATTCTCAGCAAACTAACAGAGGAACAGAAAACCAAACACCGCATGTTCTCACTCATAAGTGGGAGTTGAACAATGAGAACACATGGACACGGGGAGGGAAACATCACACACTGGGGCCTGTTGGGGGTGGGGGACTAGGGAAGGGATAGCATTAAGAGAAATACCTTATATGGATGATGAGTTGATGGGTGCAGCAAACCACCATGGCACGTGTATACCTATGTAACAAACCTGCACGTTCTGCATATGTATCCCAGAACTTAAAGTACAATAAAAACAACAGCCAGGCACTGTGGCTCATACCTGTAATCCCAGCATGTTGGGAGGCCGAGGCGGGAGGATCACGAGGTCAAGAGATCAAGACCATCCTGGCCAACCAACATGGTGAAACCCCATCTCTACTAAAAATACAAAAATAAGCTGGGCGTAGTGGCGCATGCCTGTAGTCCCAGCTACTTGGGAGGCTGAGACAGGACAATCACTTGAACCTGGGAGGCGGAGGTTGCAGTGAGCCGAGATCGCGCCACTGCACTGCAGCCCGGGCGACAGAGCCAGACTCCATCTCAAAAAACAAAAAACAAAAAACAAAACAAAATAACAACAAAAGAAAACAGCAACAACAACAGCAACAGCAAGAACCGTCTCATGAAACATATAACAAAGTTAGCTTTTTCTTTTTTTGTCAAAAGACTATGTAATTGGAGAATACTGTTTATCTCATCTGTAATTTGAGGAGTATTACATTCTACATGAGAGAAAAATCACGGAGGGGACTAATTTTTTTTTCTGTTGCTTCAGCCATTATCAACTAATTTTTCTAATACTCTCTTCTTAGTTGCATGGCTTTTACTTACTGTTGCTTTTTACAGATGTATAGTATATGTGCACTCTTTCTCATAATGTGTTCTCAATATCTATTCCATTGTCAAATTTCTAAGATAGAATTTTGTACATTATTGTTATTGATGTAATCAGCATAACCATTGGTGGGAAAAATTCTCATACAAGCCACCTTACAAGCCATTGTAGAATCTGTAGATTATTCTTTCTTGGGTAAAGTAATAATTTCATTTCCATTTGCAGTGGCCAAGAAAAGATGTTCTTCTGGAACAGAATATGGCTATTTATAGAACTCATAGAAACAGGTACAGTCTGAATGCCTAGCCTATAAGATGGGGAAATAGTAGGGCTATGGGCGAGAACATTTACAGACATGAGGGCATTAACCTATCCAGCAGAACAAAGGAATAAATGTGGCTTTTTTGAGCTCCTTGCAAATTGTGCTAATTATTGGCTAACATTAGTTAATTCAGTCTTCACATAAATCCTATAAAGTAGGAATTATTCTCCATATTTTATAGATGAGATAAATAAAGCTTAGAATAACTGTTCAAAGTCATACACTTCAAAATTTAGAAATATGTAGATTCATTTTTAACCGTTATATCACTATGTCTTAATTCCTTTTCTGTTGTTTATAACAATAGCTGAAACTGGGTAATTTATAAAGAAAATGAATTTACTTCCTACAGTTATGGAGGCTGAGAAGCCCAAGGTCCAGGGGTGGCATATGCTGAGAGCATTCTTGCTGGTGGGGACTCTGCAGAGTCCCAAGGCAGCACACTGGATTGCACATGGCAAGAGGAATAACGTACTGGCTCAGGTCTCTCTTTCTTTTCTTATAAATCTACCATTCTCATTCCTCAATAACATGTTAATTCATTAACCCAGTAATCCATTAATCCATGAATGGGTTAACCCATTCACAAGGGCAGGACTCTCATGACTCAATCATGTCCTAAAGGCTCCACCCCTCAAAACTGCCACATTGGGGATTAAATTTCAACATGAATTTTAGAGAGGACAAGTATTCAAACCATGTACTGTATCACATCCTTTCTCTTCCTACTATATTCCTCAATACCAGCAGATAGATTACATTCTGGAACTCAGAGATAATCTAATTTTAACAAGATTCTTAACTTATGTTGATACAACTAATTAAATAATTGGCCATGATATCTGTGAAAGTCTAAGTTTCACAGTTATTTAGGAGGAGGATTCTGTATGAATATGAAACATAGATTTTTCTCTGGAATACACTTTCTTCAAGCACATAGTTACTTACTGCTTATTAGTATGGTGCCAACTATACATAGTGGCCCAGGAGCCATCTGAAAAGGTATGTTAATTATAAAGCGCTACATAAAAAAATGTACTACATTATTTTTCTACTACTATCACTAAAGAAGTTTCTGGAAATATATAGTAGTAAGTATTATATTAATTGGCATCCAAAATTAGATATATGTGAATGGTTCATAAGGCAGAGTTCTCTGTACTTTGAAGGACATTACACAGAGTTTTATAGAGTTACAAACTTATAAGGAATTTCTGAAAAATAAACAAACTTAATGTTAACACTCCACATACTGCATTTTATATTTTGACATATTGAATTTTTGTATTTTACATACCCAAACACATTTTTCTTTATTTCTTTCTTTCAGAAAATTGGAATTCTACTATAATGCTTTGAGTTGCCTTTTAAATATTTTACATATCTTTAGCATTTTCTTATGTCATTAGGATCTTTTTTTTTTGAGACGGAGTTTCACTCTTGTTGCCCAGGCTAGAGTGCAATGGCTTGGCTCACTGCAAACCGTGCCTCCCGGGTTCAAGAGATTCTCCTGCCTTAGCCTCCCGAGTAGCTGGGATTACAGGCATGTGCCACCACGCCCGGCTAATTTTGTATTTTTAGTAGAGATGGGGTTTTTCCATGTTGGTCAGGCTGGTCTCGAACTCCAGACCTCAGGTGATCCGCCTGCGTTGGCTTCCCAAAATGCTGGAATTACAGGCTTGAGCCACTGAGCCTGGCAAGTACTTTTCAAAAACATCATTTTAATGACTGCACAATTTTCAAGTGTATAAAATGGATTATATTACATTAAACCAATAGAGATTTTCATAAATTTTTATAAAGGAGCCATATTACTTTTCTTCTTATTGTTCCAATTTTACTATGTATATCCCGTAAGTGTACTCTCATAAGGATTTTCTTTAATGTTTCACAGACATCTAAAGATTAATTTTGATTGCAACATTTAGGATCTTTGTGTGACCTCAGAGGTTCCTTATTTTTCACTGCATACAACTCAATGTCCTTGAGTAGAACTGATTTTCAAGGCCCTGCTCTGTGTTAACAAAACTGGCCTGTTCTCTGGTCCATATTTATGATTTGCTCCATGTTCTCATGCATTCACACTTTTGTTCATATGCTTGTGTCAAACTGCTTAGGATTTTTTTCTTGATTTCTCGTGTGTAAATTCTTCCCCTTTTCTAGGCCCACCTCATGGTTTACTCTCAGAGTGAAACTTTCCTTTCACCAATCAACCAGGAAAATCTGTTTCTCTCTCAGCTGTCACAGCTCTGTACCCATGTGGATTTTTCTTATGACACTCATTACTTCTAATCTTTGACTATTTTAGGGAACTGTGTATCAAATAGCTAATACATTGGATTCAAAGTGGCCCAGTACACACAGCTATCTCTTTTCTCCCTGCGTTTTGAACTAAGTGACAAATAAGAGTCTAACAGATGAATCAAATAGCCCTTTAATTACTAATAAAGCAAAAACGTGATTTCTAGCACTACTTACCTTGTCATCAGCAATGCTGGCTTTGTACAATTTGTGGTGTACAAGAAGAGACTCCATTCCGCACTTTGTATGCAACTGACTCCCAAGTGGAAAAGGAAGAAAGGAACTTGACTTTGAATATCCAGTTCCTCTCTCAAATTCACTGTCAGGTAATTTATTTCACATTTGTGGGAAAGACTTGAGAAGGCAATAGTATTTAGTGATAGTCCTTCCTCATGAAAACCCAAACATTCCCCAACAACACTACTTAGCTTTTTTTTTTTTTTGTCTCTTAATTGATTGGACTTAATCATTGAGCCCTGGTCGCTTAGAGGTGTGCACAGGTGTATCTGTTTTCCTCTGGGGAGGTGATCAGCACCCTATTGGAAAGTCCTGCTTCCTTCCTGGTCCTGCTTCCCAAACCTCACACCTGTGTGGATTTCCTGTCGGGGTCACTATTTTGTAGCAGAAGACTTGGGAATATGCATGGAGAGCTATTTTAAAAGATTCCAGGGCCACTCTGTATTCTGTATTCAAGACTAAAACTTCACTCCCTATTCTATTACCACCCCAGATTATGTCCAGGCATTTTGCCTCCTGTAGAGTTAGACTCTTCAGTTCCACATCTGGGGTTAAAATTCACTGGAGTGGGTACAATTCCTTTTAGGCTCTGACATGCTTCACTGTGATAGCACTTACAGGTTCACACCCTTTCACTCACGATGTTTAAAAATGAAGCACACATTGCTAATGCCTAATGAAGTATTCTAAGGAAAATATATGTTGCCAGAACCCGTTACTTAATGTTGGCATAATAGAGATGTAGTGAATCCTGAGGGAAGAAGGACCAGACAGGGAAAACCTTGATATCTGCTTCTCCAGAATCCCAGTCAATCTAAGCCAGTTGTCTTGAGTCCATGACCTGAAAATAAACAGTCAGGAGAACTCTCCCTGCATGAGAGATTCATTATCGTATCTGGGGAACAGACGTTCACCTATGCCTATTACCTTCTCTCATGGTGACATTTGACTGACTTCTTGCAATTTTTAAAAGGTGCAATGCTGGCAGCAGCCACAGGCAGAAATTTACTTTTTATTTTCAGTTGTATTTTTAATCCATCGCATTGAAATTTACTTTTTATTTTCAGTTGTATTTTTAATCCATCACATTCGGATCCCTTTAATTTCCATTTCTCCTCTGAACCCCAGGGATATATTATGAGAGAACCTCCTCTCTACACTTTTGCAAGAGGCGTTGTTAATCCTTTACCTCCAACATATGATCCCCAAACTGTATGAATGTTTCAGGCCTTGCCTGGAATAGCAAGAGTTAGGAGTCAATTAATTATCCAAGTGTCAGAAAATGGTAACTTGGATCCAGGTAGCAGTGTTGGGAGAGGGTGAAATGATCAGAACCTGGGTGCATTTTAAAGACTGAACAGCCAGAATTTGATTTTAGATTGGTTAGGTGTTGTGGAGAGAAAGGGAATGGTAACAAAGATTCTTGTTTATGTATTTATGTGAACCTGAGCTACTGGAAGAATGGAATTGCCACCTACAAATTGGAGTATCACCTAAAACTCACCCAAGAATGCTGTTAAGTATTTAAAGTCCTGTCTCCCTGGTCTTATCCTTCAGATCTGCCCAGAGATTTTACAGTCACTTGATATGTCTGTTCCTATATTTGAAGAGTTGCTTCCCAATTACTTACACTGTGGCTTCTCTATCAGGGATTCTACCAGAACAGTTCTTAGCAGCATCTAGATATAGGCTGTCTCTATGGTGGCAGTGGGATTGGGGGTTCTTAACTGTTTTTCCGTCTCCCTTTTGTGAGGTCTGGTGTAGCCTGATTGCCTTTTGTTAGAATAAAGGGAACCAATACTACTAAGAACAGTTATCAAACAATCTTTAAAGTTTGTGTTATGGTTATGTATGTGTTTTTTAAATTAATGCATTAAATAAAAAGATCTAACATTGAGCCCAACATATAAATGATATTTTTATATCTTGGCAAACAGGGTAATGTGGTATAAAAATATGCATCATTTATATTAGTAACGAAGCTATAGGTACTGCAAATATCATTGTTGTCTGTTGCCTACAGTGATCATTAAAAGACATGCAAAATTTCAGTTTTCCAGATGAAATTAATGAAAATGCGTTGTATTTTCATTGGTGTCCAAGTTCACGGACCTCCTTTGAGGATGAAGGAACTGACCTGAAAATGTGTTCTCTAATAGCACATGCTTGAAGTTTGGAATGAGGTGAAAGTAGTATGAAGGAGGGGGAAAGTAGGTTCACTCCCAACACCTGTTTTATATATAAGGCACTACACCTACATTTTTGATGTACATCATCCCAAATAATTGTCACAATAATGTTGCATGTTAGATAGTCTTTTTATTTCATAGACTGTGAACTGGAAAATAGAGAGTCAGAGTGATTTGCCTCAGTTCCTGTAAGTGGAAGTTTCCAACTTGGGACGTCAATTCCGGCCTGCTCCATTCCAAAGGATATAGAGTTTCATCTATGAATAACTGTGAGATCTCAGCATGTAGGTAGAAAATGTATCACCTCTACTAGTCTGTAAACTCCTCATGCCGGAGTTCAAATTAAAGTCTTCTCAGCACCCATTACCAGCTTTGCAGTCTCATGTGTTGCCTTAAGCCTGTTATATTTTGATTTGTAATTACTAAAATAATTTGATACCTTTAAAAGACGAAATGAATGTCAAAACATGTTTAAATGTCACTATTTTTATTATCTTTACAGAAAAGCAATGTAGGAGTTAATGGAGATGACTGCAGGGGAATCTGATCCAGAGAGATCCTGGTTAAACTTATACTGTGTCAGCTACTGAATAATATCATGAATGAAATGCTTTCCTGGAGTTCCTCACCTTGCCAGTGGATGTATTCTTGCTTAAGAATTATATACAGAAACTGTACAGGGAACGGCATCCAAATCTGTAAATTAATAGTAATCATACCAAGAATAAACATGCTAATTAATATTAACTATCATGAAAATACAACTACTTATTCAATGATCCTGATTACATAGTCCACTTAGTAAAGCAAAGGCTTAGAAATTTCTTAAACTGAGAGAAGTAATGGCTGTTAACACTAAATCTTCTGTTTTTCCATTAAAGGCTTCTAGCATATTAATTGCATCTTCAGATCATTTATTGATCTTAGTGCCTTGCAGTTTGCAAAAAATAAAAGTCTCTTGGGTTGTTTAAAGATTCCTTGAAATTTAATACATGCAGTGATTTGGGGATAGAGAGGTTCCATTGGCCAGTTTTAATTAAAAAATTACAATACAAATACAATGAAAAATAAAACTCTAGGTCGGCCAAATTACTTTTTGTTCAGTGGGGAAAAAATCCAGATAAATCAGACTTTCTTGCATTTACGTTATTAATGAGAAAGTACAGGCCAAGAAAAATAAATCTTTTTTTGCTGAAATGGCAGTTTGTTAGAAGGAGAGGTTTTATTTCTTATTGATTAGGTAATAGATACAAAGAGACTAATTAGTTTTGAGTGTCCTGACTTGAAAAATAATACCACAAGAAAACTTCAGAGGGATTTGAGTTACTCAAAGGATACGTATGTTCTATTTTGTTGTTTACTTTTTACCACAGACATTCTTCAAAAATAGAAACAAGTACAATAGCAAGTACCGGCATTTCCAATTTATTTTTTAAAACATAATACAGCATTAGAAACCATAGCATTGAAAGACTATTTTCTTTTCCTTAAATAATTTTGATTTCTCAAGCTTGATGCTCGGGCTCATTTAAAAAAGATAGCACATTGGATTACTGAAAAAGGTCTAGAACCTGAAATACTAAAAAAACAGCAGGATTACCCATCACATCTATGTATCAGCGGTGGTCCCCAGGCTGCAGTAATATTTACACATACAGTGTGGGAACTATTCCTGAACTCTTCCTAATGTGGCATTTGGGGAACATCTTTCTATTTTTTGCTAATTGGCAGAGTACGTGACAGAGGCCAAAAAGTATTAGTCATTCTTATTTTTATTGTGCTGCTGTGTGATTGAATAGCTTGCCACAAAACTATCCTTGGCAATGCAGGAAGAGTTCTGACTCCACTCAGTGGTTTGATGGGACTTTAGTGAAGCCAGATTAACTAATCCTGCTATGTACTTTGTTTTCCACTGGAATTCCATTTTCCTACTATGGAAAATAGGTGAAGCCAACTGCGGGCTTCAGGAGTTATAAGTCAAGGAAACTGATCTCAGGTTTTATTTTTTTTTGTTTTCTTTTTTTCCTTAGCAATCTCATAGTGTCAGTTTACCTAAGCACATTCAGGCTAATGGAAGTGATAACATATGGGCTTAGAAACCGGATGCTTCCAACTGGGCAGTTTCTCGCTCAGGTAGCAAATGCCTTATTGGCCTAGATGAATTTGCTTAAACTCTTTGAGCCTCATCTTCTACAAGTGCAAAATGGGGAGAAGAAGACTAACCCTATGGATCTGTGGTGATGAAAAGTAATCGTAGGTGCAAACCGCCTGACTGAACTGCTAACACACAGAAGGTAATCAGAAAAGGAGAGCAGTGTGGTGGCATTGGCATAATATAAAAAGACCTGACATTGACTTTTTTTAAAACCCTATTTTGACTTTTTATTTATATTTTTAAATTTTGTTTATTTCTGTAGGTTTTTGGGGAACAGGTGGTATTTGATTATAAGTGCTTTATTGGTGATTTGTGAAATTTGTGTACCCATCACTCGAGCAGTATACACTGAACCCAAATTTGTAATCTTTTATCCCTCCTTTCCCACGCTTTCCCCCTGAGTCCCCAAAGTCCATTGTGTCATTCTTAGGCCTTTGCATCCTCATAGCTTAGTTCCCACTTATAAGAGAACATATGATGTTTGGTTTTCCATTCATGAGTTACTTCACTTGGAATAATAGTCTCCAATTCCATCCAGGTTGCTGTGAATGCCATTAATTATTTCCTTTTTATGGATGAGTAGTGTGTCTATATATATATACACACACACACACACATATATATATATATTTCTCTCTCCATGTATATACACACACACACACACACACACCCCCCACAGTTTCCTTATCCACTTGTTGGTTGATGGGCATTTGGGTTGGTTCCACATTATGGCAATTGGAAATTGTGCCGCTATAAACGTGTGTACAAGTATCTTTTTCACATAATGACTTTTCTTCTGGGTAGATACCCAGTTGTGGGATTGCTAAATCAAATGGGAGTTCTACTTTTCGTTCTTTAAGGAATCTCCACACTGTTTTCCATAGTGGTTGTACTAGTTTACATTTCCCACCAGCATTGTAGAAGTGTTCCCTTTCCACTGCATCTGTGCCAACATCTATTATTTTTTGATTTTTTGATTATGGCCATTCTTGCAGGAATTAGGTGCTATTGCTCTGTAGTTTTGATTTGCATTTCCCTGATCATTAGTGATGTTGAGCATTTTTTCATATGTTTATTGGCCATTTGTATATTTTCTTTTGAGAATTGTCTATTCATGTCCTTAGCTCACTCTTTGATGGGATTGTTTTTATTTTCTTGCTAATTTGTTTGAGTTCATTGTAGATTCTAAATATTAGTCCTTTGTCAGATGTATAGATTGTGAAGATTTTCTGCCACTCTGTAGGTAGTCTGGTTACCTCTACAGGGAAAACTACAAAACACTGCTGAAAGAAATCATAGACGACACAAACAAATGGAAACACGTCCCATGCCCATGGATGGGTAGAATTAATATTGTGAAAATGACCCGACTGCCAAAAGCAATCTACAAATTCAATGTAATTCCCATTGCTATACCACCATCATTCTTTGCAGAACTAGAAAAAAAAAATCCTAAAATTCATGTGAAACCAAAAAAGACCTGCATAGCCAGAGGAAGACTAAGCAAAAAGAACAAATCTGGAGGCATCACACTACTTGATTTCAAAGTATACTATAAGGCCATAGTCACCAAAACAGCATGATACTGGCATAAAAACAGGCACGTAGACCAATAGAACAGAATAGGGAACCCAGAAATAAACCAAAATATTTACAGCCAACTGATCTTTGACAAAGCAAACAAAAATGTAAAGTGGGGAAAGGACATCCTATTACATACATGATGCTGGGATAATTTGCAAGCTTCATGTAGGAGAATGAAACTGGATCCTCATCACTCACCTCTACAAAAATCAACTCAAGATGGGATGGATCAAGAACTTAAAGACCCAAAACTATAAAAATTCTATAAGATAACATCAGAATATCCCTTCTATGTATTGGCTTAGGCAAGGATTTCATGACCAAAAACTTAAAAGCAAATGCAGTAAAAACAAAGATAAATAGATGGGACTTAATTAAACTAAAGAGCTTTTGCCTGACAAAATGAACAGTCAGCAGAGTAAACTGACATAGACTTTAATTTTAGATATGTTTGATAAACAGAGTAGAGTGAGAGCTGGGGGGCTTGGTGTAAATCCCAAAACTGAACTCTGAAAGTCTGGGACAATAACATAGTGCAAAAGGCTGATTCCCAAGGCAAAATGTTAATTTACTTACTTGTGATAAGGTCTCTACAATATGGACATCTACTGTATGTGATACTGATATCCTCTACCCTTTCTAAAAATCATTATTCACGCAAAATATATGGGGATGCAATATAGTATTAATGATTTTCCAACTCTACCTACTATTGCACTGTCATTACGCCTCTGTGTGAAGAGAAGCAAAGGTTGTGTTTCACTCAATAGTTAAATGAATTGTGCATTTCTCAAGAGTCTAAAGGGCACTCAGATATTACCCTCATGGATGGTTTACGGAAGTGAAACACAGCAAATGACACTTCAAAAACTAAGCAAAGATGGACAGGCCCACTGGAACATGGTAATTGACATTTATTTTGCATACGTTTTATTTTCAGAGTTAATCTATTTCAAGGGCTCACTCTTCCAGCTAGGATCCCAGACTGGCAAATCCATTTTTAACTCCTCTCAGATTTAACCAGATCAGTCTTCATGTCCTGCTGGCAGTCAGCACACGTCTCCCTTGATCTATGTGAAATCAGGAGGCAAGGTGTTCTTTCTGGATGTAATTGAACAGTTAATCCTGATAATCACTTAATGTTTAGCTCTAAGCTACAAAACCTTTATCTCATATTTTACCATGGTCAGAGGTGCACTCTCACCCATAACACAGTGTATTCCACAAATGGTCCAGGCACTATCTGCTTCAGAATCATTTAGGCTGCTCGTTACAATATTGATGCTGGAGTTTATTCCAGATCTGCAGACTCTTTGGGGTTGGGTCCCAGGAACCTTTATAAGATCCACTATTGCTAGTGATGATGATGGAAAGGCTCCTAGAATCCTTCCCTCCCTCTTCTGCCAAGAGGAACTCAGAAACCAACTGGGAGTAGGTCAAGGGGTTAGGAGTAGGATTTTTGTGGGACAAGCACCATGCTGTTTTCATGTAGGCTTGGCTTTCCATCTTTAGAGGCATGTCCCATGTGACACATGCAGTAAATGAATTCAGATGTCTCCATCTTCACTCTTTAGCAGAGGAATCAGAAAACACAACTGGGCCTAAGAAAGAGAAAGGAAGGGCTCACTCATGGTCTAGCTCAGTTCATAGGGGTGGCAGATAGAACAGAGTTTAGGAACCCAAACTTCAGCTAGTGATAAAAATGGACATTTGCTACAGCAATGATTTTCAAATTTGTTTAAAATCTCACTCTCCCTTTACACTGTTAAAAATTACGAGTATCTTTTGTTTATGTTCAATTTATCAGTTTTTACCATATTAGAAATTAAAATTGAGGAAGTTTAAAAGATTAATTGATTTAAAAATTTATAAGTTAACATAATTAGCACATTTTTATTTGAAAAAATACATTTATCCAAATAAGATAAATTATGAGAAGAGGTATTTTATGGTTTTATAAATATATTTAATGTCTGGCTTAATGTAAGACAATTCTTACATATTCTTTTGCAGTTGATCTGTTAAAAAGTGTTATTTTATTTGAAGCACATAAAAAGTGTAGCCTCATATGGACATATAGTTCAAAAAGAAATATTTCAATAGATTTTTCAGACAGTTGTAGATTTTCTTCTTTGATGCTGTACCAAAAGCTAACAAGTGTTAGTTTTTAAAAACTTCATTGTAATATATTGTGACAAACCATTTTAATGAACTTTTTGCACTGTTACATTAAAACCCATTACAACCTTGAATGGATCTGTTATCCACGTATAATTTTATAACTTCACACATCATTATTTGGAAAATACTAGCTCACTTTAACATAGAGATCTTCCAAAAGTTGACCCAGTTTCATTTAACAGTATGAAAAATAAATGCTGTATTAGTTTCTTATGGCTGCCATAAAATATCACAAACTGAGTGAACTTACTGTCTTACAGGTCTGGAGGCTAGAAGGTAGAAATCAAGATGTCAGTGGGCCATGTTCCCCTTTGAAACCTGTAGAGGAATCCTTCCTTGCCTCCTCCTGTCTTCTGGTGGTTTGCTGGCACTTTTTAATGTTCTTTTGTCTTGCAGATGCATCACTCCAATTCTTAGTGTTTACATGGTGTCCTTGCTGTGTGTCTTCACTTAATTAATCTTCCCTATATTTATATCTGTTCTGTGTCCAAATTTTCCCTTTTTAAAAGAACATCAGCTGTATTGTATTAGAGCCTAGATCATCCAACCCTAATGATCTAAACGATCTCATTTCAACATGATTATTTCTGTAAAGACCCTATTTCCAAATAAGGTCACATTCTGAGGAACAGGCATTGGAACGTCAACATATCTTTTTGGAAGGAGCGAAATTCAACCCTTGGGAATTGTAATCATTAATATCACCACTGAATTCATTCAAAGAAGTCTTTAATTATTATGAAGAGATCAAGATCACAGTGATGGCTACAAGTTTTACAAAATTCTGATTTTTGCTTGACAGTTTGCAATTTATCATTGACAATAAATACTATTATTTATTTAGTTATTTTCCTTGAAGCAACAGGCTCACTTTATTTTTAAGAAAATGCCTGCCAAATACTTAAGTTTCAGTAGCCAGTTTGTCTGTCAGTAGTTCTTTCAAATAAAAATGGTGCTTCGTGAAAAAGGAGCTGGTTCAGCTTGCAACTCAGTGACTTTTCCCTGTGACATGGTGAATGAGGAGTCAGTCTCTTGGTTAAAAACATATGTGTGACTTTTCAAGCCTGACCATAGGCAGTTATAAAAACTTTACCTGGCACCCCTCACTGGGAGCGCTGCCTTTTCCACACCATGGTTGGTGCGTGGTCAGCATATTGCAGTCTCTGAAAGCAGTTGTGGACTCAGCCGCCTGGTTTGTCTTGCTCTTCCCGTATTCACAGTACTAGCTCCAGGACTTTCATTTCTAGGTCCCTTTATCTAAGGCTTTGGTAGTGGTATCTAAGGCTTTTCTTCACGAGCCACTTTATGCAGGGAGGAGACAGAAAACTTGAAGATACTTTTCCTCAATCTGACTCAGTACCCAGTACTTTTCCACTCCCAGTCGTTTCCTTCACCCTCTCCTACCTCAACTCAGGGTCCATAAAATTGTCAGAGCTTTCTGCTTGGGGCTCCCTCAATGGTGAGCCAACGTCCATGTCCCTGCTAATCTAGCCGATCCTCCACTGGTGTGCCTTTCCGGTGGGGGGAAATGGAAAAGGGGAATTGGCTTCTTCCTTATTTTAGCTTCTTGCTTATATCATCACAGTAACTGATTACAAACCTTACTTGTCCATTTTTGGCTTATTGCTTAAATTAGCTACTTTGTCACATGAAGGCTCAACTCTCAGCTCAGCTGAGCTCTGGAGCTTTTGCTTGCAACAACTCTCATGCTTTGGAATGTAGCAAAAGTTGTTTATGTGTATTTCCCATTTAGTCATACAGAATATTCAAAAGTCATGCACTCACAGGTTGAGTTTAATAATGTAATTTTTTTTTTACTGTGAAATCAAAGATATCCTTAATTGAACTTGGCCTTTTTTTTTCTTTTGCATTGGAAATGAAAAAATGAATGGTGGTAAAGTTACAACTACTGGTACAGTTTTCTTGCCACTGCCTTGATTTGTTCTAACTCACCAGTAGTTTTACAAAACATTGCTTCTGTATCATTGGTGCAAATGTCAACACAGTGCAAAAGGCAAACAACATTTTAGTGTTACAGTAAAAATGGTTTTGACCTTGAGGGCCCTCTGAAAGGGTTTTAGGGACACTCAATTATCTACGCATCATACTTAGAGAACTGCTGTGTAAAGGTATTCTCTTTGTAAATATCCTCCCTTGTGGTAACTTGGCAGGATGATAGTACAGAAGCTCATAAGGGTTGTAAGGATTTGGTAACTCAGAATCTCAGGGATCTTTCCATCTTGAATATCTGGTGGTTTGTCAGACTAAGTTAAGTATGTATGCATTCCAAAACATCAACTGCAAAAGCTAGGCATATTCAAGTGTATTTAGCAAGATCCCTGAACCAGAAGAGGGTCTGATACAGATTTGCTTTCCTGGGGCCAAAGCCAAAACAAGAGACGGGTATATCCATCCTTTTACTTGTGAACCAAGTTCTATATGGAGAGAGCACAGCATCTGCTATAAGAGAGACCAGCAAATTTCTGATACTGGCAAGGTTAGAAATGTTGGTTTTCTTAGAGATATCTGCAAAATCTTTCAGGGACCTCAAATGACAACTGAGGGCTTCCATTTGAAGTGCTTCCTCTGCAAAATTTTGGAAACATGTGATTTTAGTAATATTTTGAAAATAGTTTTGTCTTTGAGGGCTCTCTTAAAGGGTTTTAGGGACCCCTAAGTAACTGTATCACAAACTTTGAGAAACCTGTGACAACAGTAGCTAATGATGTAAAATAATTGTGTGCAATATAGATTTGACAAAGGAGGGATTTTTGATCTTGTATTAATATTTATAAAACAAAAATATAGTCATTCCACTCCCCTGCTTACAATCTCCTAGGAGTGTTCAAAATGATAATCATGCTTTACTGAGAACACAACGCAAAGCCCTGATTATTATTTTGGTCTCATCTCTAACCCTGATTATTATTTTGGTTCATCTCTCGTAGGTTCCCGCCCTAGCTTCCCAACCTCCAGCCATCCAAAGTGAGAGGAGCCACATTCTCTAACATTTCTCCATCACCACCTACCCGGTCCTTCTGCCTGTCACAGCTTTCTTCTACTTTCCCTGATCTCTTCACCTGGGCAGCTCTCAGTCATCCTTCAGAACCCAGCTGATGTCTACTGAAAGTCTTTTCTGTGCAGTACCTGACATTTGGATTTTGTAGATATTTTAGCATTCCAGCTATTTGTGACCCTACAAGCCAAAGCATTATATCTCATCTGTATCAGTCACTCACTCAATCGCTGCACTGAATCCATTCTCATATTTCCATAGCTCTTATCCGGGCTCAGGAATGGGACAACATTTAGACAAGGAATGAAGTTCAAAGACATGGTAAAGGAGCCTGTTTTATACACTGTTTGATAATTTTGAAAAGTTGAAATTTAATTTTAAAATGTTTAGGCTATGAAATATTCATGGCCTTTAACAGTTGCATCCGAACATCATGATTTATAACCTTGCGAGGTACATTGTGTCTTAGTTGTTTACTTTGTTTATTCCACTGGGTTTTTGGTAGCAAGGCTTTCCTCTCAATCTTCCCCTAACCTGGAAATAATTCACACTCCCTACTTTCTGTCCTATCCTCTGCCCCAGTTATAAATCTTATCATAGCACCTGTAACATATGGAGATTTTTTTTATTTATATGTTTCAAAATTTGGCTTCTGGACCACAAAGCAGTTGATCATTTGGACCACTATTTATTGGTCCTGTGTTCCCAGTTCCTGACATTTTGTCACATGTGTTGAACATTGAGTTACATGAACTGACTTCCTGCCTCTCTAATGTCATCACCTCCAATGTGTCTTTTTCCATCTCATACTCAAGTAGCTCCTCGAAGTGTGAGGTTTTATACTTGTGTTCCTGTAGCATAACTTCTGTCTTTGCTTCGTGGATGCACACACACATTTTCAAACCACTAATTCTATGCTTTTAGAATATCTTGTCTTTTGCTTTGCTCATCACAGATAACTTTCTGTGCTATCATATTATTCATTTAGTTAACTGAAAATGTATGCATTCATTGCCTATTAACAGGCCTGTGATAAAGGCTCACTTGAAATGGCATTCTGCCTTGCTATTTTCTGAAGGATAGGCTCTGTTAGACCCGGGATAGCTCCAGTTATCATGGCCTTAAGGAATCTGGTCGTTTAGATGGCATTACTGAAATCTCAAATAAATCTATGACTACATCCTCCTGGAGACTACAGAGACTACTGAAGGCTTGTTTTGTAAGATCAGGAACAAGACAAGTTTGTTCACTCTCACTACTTCTGTCTAATGTAGTACTGGAAGTTCCATCCAGAGCAATTAGGCAAGAAAAAAGAAATACAAAGAATCCAAATCAGAAAAAGAAGAAGTAAATTTATATCTGTTTGCAGATGACGTGATCCTCTATGTAGAAATCCCTAGAGACTTTATAAAAAAGTATTAGAATGAATTAATCAGATTCGGTAAAGTTTCAGGATAAAAAAGATCAACATAAAAATTTATTGCATTTGTATACATTAATAATGTATCATCTGAAAAGGGAGTTCTCTGTAAAATTATATGATTTTCCTTATATCTCAATCTAATGGTAGTAAATATTAGCACTAAATTTAAAAACAGCCAAGGTAATATAACAGCTACAGTATATTTGTGATAAAGAATTTAATGGTTTGTGCAAAATAGTAATTGCACTTTATCATGTAAAAGCTAACTTCACAGTCAGAGATAGCAATGACTATAACATTGTGTCTAACATTAACATATAATTTTCTCAAGTTAGGTTTCATCATGTCTTTTGTTCCTTTAGTCTTTACTTTTCATCTCTTATGTTCTAGAATTTGTTCAAGCAATGAAGCACTTTTCTTGTCCTCCAAGAGTTCACAATGTGGTTGGCTAAATGTACATATATTTTAAAAAGTCATTATATTTTATTGTGCTGAAATTGCTATAACATTTATTCACATATTCATTCAGAATATATTGTTTGAGGCTATACTATGAGCCATAAACTGTTGTGGGCACATAATATTAATGAATTATGACTTCTGTGCTTAGAAGTTGTATGGTTTTTAAATATTTGTTACTCTTCTGTTAAACCTCTTCATTCTTTTTATGAATGGCTTCAAAAATAATTTAGAATTCACTGAAATGAAGTCTTAGTAAATAAGTAATAGTGAGTTTAAAAGATGCATGATATCCTTCATTAATATAAATTTTATCTCCTTATAAGGATAAAATATCTCCTTATTTCTCTTTAAGGGAGAAAATGGTCTCTTTGAGCAATTATTCAATTCTACTTTCTAAAAGGGGACAATAGTATTGTCTAAGAGTCAGAGAAAAAGAAATTATTTTGTTTTTAACTATATTCTTTGAAATGTGAAAAATAATGATCTGCATGTATTATTGCAATGGACTTCAGAAGAGTTAGTTAGCTTAGTGTTTGGAGAAATGTTTATATTACTGAACTTACCATTAAATATTATAGTTTACCATGTCCTTAGTGTGAAAGTATTTGAGATGATACAAAAAGACTTAAAGATGGCTTCAAATCAGAAGGAGAAGATGGTGCCTGAGTATGACTATGAACTATTATTTTCTTGTAGAAAAAAATAAAAAGAAGACTAGTATCTTTTTGATGAGTATACTTATTTCTTCCATCAAGCGTGTCCTGGTAGGAGAATAATGGTTATTTTTTTTCTCCCAGTGAGAAAAGGCAACTTTAGAGTAAACAAGTGAAAATTAGCTTGATAACTCAGAATCAAAGAGAACTGCCTTTACCTGAAATATTCAGAACTCAGAATTGGAAGCTTCAAAGATCTAATGCAAGCATTAGAGGAGAAACTACTCTGGTGAAGCTGGAGGCATCTGAGCTTAAAACTAAGGGAGATATCTAATGGCATTCCCCATTACAGACAAAGAAAACATAGTAAGTCACGCATTGTGTGCAATATTTATTTAATTTTTTTAATCTAAAAAATAGTTTTAAGTTGACATTTGTATATATTTATGGAGTATAATGTTATGTTTACATACATGTATGTATTGTGGAATGATCAAATCAGGCTAATTAACATATGCATCACCTCACATACCACTTGCTTGTGGTGAGAACATTTAAAATCCCATCAACCCAATTGTCTTAAACTAGAAGAAAATTCTGTCATTTGTGACACATGGATGAATCTAGAATACATTATGCTAAGTGTAATAAACCAGACATGGAAAGATAAATACTGCATGATCTCGCTTTCATATGGAATCTTAAAAAGTAGAACTTGTAGATGTAGGCAGTAAAGTGGTGATTACCAGGGTCTTGCGGAAGGTGTGGGCCAGGAAAGGAAAATGTTGGTCAAAGGGTACAAATTTCTTTTTTTTTTTTTTTTTTTTTTTGAGACGGAGTGTCGCTCTGTCGCCCAGGCTGGAGTGCAGTGGCGCGATCTCGGCTCACTGCAAGCTCCGCCTCCCGGGCTTATGCCATTCTCCTGCCTCAGCCTCCCGAGTAGCTGGGACCACAGGCGCCCGCCACCTCGCCCGGCTAGTTTTTTGTATTTTTTAGTAGAGACGGGGTTTCACCGTGTTCGCCAGGATGGTCTCGATCTCCTGACCTCGTGATCCGCCCGTCTCGGCCTCCCAAAGTGCTGGGATTACAGGCTTGAGCCACCGCGCCCGGCCACAAATTTCATTTAGATAGGAGAGATAGGTTCTGGTGGATCTATTGCACACAGCATGGTGACTGTGATTCATAATAATACAATTTTTACAATTAAATACATTATTACAAAAGTGTAACTACTCTTAAATTTCAAAGCACTGAGATTTGGGAGGGTGCCATAATAAGGAAAATGATTTCCCAGAACCATAAGCAAATAGAGCAAATAGAGCAGTACTTCCAAGAAGACAATCAGCACTCTGGAATAGTGTTTTCATTTGAAATGAATGCTGTAAATCTGAGTTTAATATTCCTATTTTTACAGACATTAGATTTACTCACTAAAATTTGTAATTTGTATGTGTGATAAGAAAGGTTAGTGATCAAAAAGGAAAATAAAAGTTTTGTAGTTTTCTTTAAGCACTTTGACCTATTTAATTTCAAAACTCAAAGAATAGAGTTGCTTTTTAATGTTTTTGAATTCATGCAGGATGTTGTATTTATTTACGCCTTCTTGGCTGCTCAGATTCCGCTGCCTCTGGATATATTAACTGAAGAGATTAAAAACACAAATTATCATAACTAATAAAAGCTTCCATAGGCCATATAAGAGAAAAAAGCTATTGCTGTGGTCACATGTTTCATACTGACCATGCTAATTATTAATCTCATCAAAATTATGTTTTCCTTAGGCATATATTTTATAACAGAAGAAAACAAAATTTTCAACATTTTTGACTCTTTGACTTAACCCATTAATTATTCATAGCCATCATAATAGTTTATGTTTTTTTTTTTTCTTTTTTTAAGCCATCATAACAGTTTATATATTTTTTCTCCAATTGTTTGAGTCAGGATTTAGTAAGTCATGTTTTCTGATTGATTGGTAATGCTTCTCTGGACTTTCCCACAGTTTGGATTGTGCAGATTATATCCTTGTGAAATTGTTCATCATGTTGCTCTGTGTTACGTATTTTCTGTCAATCAAAATTAGCTGCAGAGGCTTGATCAGATTCAGGTATGATTGCCTTGGCAAGACAGTAAATTCTTCCATCAGGAGGTGTTCAAGGTCTGGCTGTTTCTCATTTGGTGATGTCAGCAACCATTGGTAGTTACTCATTGTCTAAATCCAGTAGTTCTTGGGGATTATATAAAAATGGTATTCTTAACTACCATTTTTTTCTGGTCATTTATTATTTGGGATACTTTTATTAAGTTTCTTTTGTTCTCTTTACCTATTACATTCTTGTGCGGCATAATAATGTATCAGTTAAGAATGGATTGCCTATACAGTGGGGGTCTCGTAAGAGTATAATGGAGTTGAAAAATTTCTATATCTCAGTGGTACCATACCTGTCCTGATGTCCTAGTGCAATGCATTGCTCATGTGTTTGTAGTGATGCTGGTGTAAACAAACTAACCTCACTGCCAGCCATATAAAAGCCTAGCACATACAATTATGTACACTACATGATACTTGATAATGATAATAAATGACTATGTTACTGGCTTATGTATTTACTGTAATGTACCTTTTATCACTATTTATAGTGTACTCCTTCTGCTTATAAAATTAAAAAATTAGCTGTAAAACAGCCTCAAGCAGGCCCTTCAGAAGGTATTCCGGAAGAAGGCATTGCTATCATAGGAGATGAAGCTCCATGTGTGATATTGCCCCGTAAGAACTTCTACAGGGACCAAAATGTCGAGGTGGAAGACAGTGATATTGATGATCCTGTGGAGGCCTGGGCTAATGTGTGTGTTATGTCTTAGCTTTTAACAAAAATAGTTTATTTTTTTTAATTTAAAATTAAAAACAGAAAAAGCTTATAGAATAAGGACATAAAGGTAGAAATTATTTTTGTATAGATGTATAATGTGTTTTAAGCTAAGTGTTATTACAAAATAGTCTGGAAGGTGACTAATTAGATTTTTTTTACTACTATTATGAACTTATGGACTTAATCATAGTTGACTTCTCAATCTATGGTAATTATTACCAAAGTTAAAAGTAACCCATTTGTGGCCACTGTGTACCAGTTTAACTAAGGCTTAAGTCCTATTGATATCATGTTAGCAGTCATTGAGAACTTCCTTGCTATCTGGTATAACAAGATGTTTCAGAGTTATACATTGCTAACCCTAGATCTGGAATCAGCCATTTCTCTAAGGATCTTTGTTTCCTTTTAGTGGAAAGTAGCATTTAGAGACCACAACCTGGGTCATAATAAGGGGCTCCTTTCTATCGGTTTTATCATTGTTTTCATATTATTTTCAGAGGATAAAGTAAAAAATATATATAGCCCAAAATATAAAAAATCTGTATAAATAAATATTAATATAAATATATGTATATATCAGTATGAATTCTATTGATACATCTATTTCAAATTTGAATTCAGGACTACAGGGTTAATTTTGATGAGTTAGTTGTTGTTGTTTTTTAACCTAACATCTTTTGTGTAAACTTCTTCATCCTCCTACACCAAAAATCAAGAATCAGGATTTAATACCACACTGGGAATTATAGAACTAGAATATCGCATAATTACTCAATTACTTTATTCCACAACTCACAAATAACTGTTTCATAATAACAATACCAACATGCCAACTACCAACACTACTGCCAATAATATAATAAGTGAAAAAAGAGTAAAGTTTTGTTTTTGTTTTTACAGTTATTTTTGTCCTTAAATTATACCCCACCAGGCAGTGAAATTACTCTGCCTTAAGGTCACTTAGAGTGGTTCTTTTATATGTGGTTATACCACCAGTTAGATACAGATTTAGTTTCATTTATTTCATTTTATTTTCTATTTGTAAAGATTGCTTTACATTTTAATTTTATTTTATAAGGGCCAATTTAATCCTCACAATTTTCTTCTTTTAAATTTCACAGGTAAAGAAATTGTGGCTCAGAGAATTCTACTAAATCATGTAAGTCAAACAGCTAGAATTTGAATGTATATTTCTGCCAAAGTATAATTTTTATTTATATGACTAAATAAATTTGTTGTAAGTCTAAATTAACTATCTAATTTATAGTCAATAAGCGAGCTTCTGATTTGGGGTATAGTTATTGTTGAATGTTTAAGTAAAGAAAAAGTGAATTTTTGCTTCCACTCTAGTGTTTCAATATTTCTGTAAAATTACGCAAATAGCCTATAGTTATTGTTCTGATTTTGGATTTATAGCTGGCATGTTATGTAAGACAATTTATCTCTTTGCTATCAGTTCGTTTGTCTATAAGGTGGTACCAACATCCACTCTTTTACTTATTTAGCAACTATTTATTCAGTTTCTACTATGCTGGTAAATATGCCGGTATGGGAGAGAGAACAACAAATAAGATCTTTCCTATCTCAAGGAGATTGCACTCTAGATGGGAAGACAAAGAATGCTAAACAAGCAATTACAATGTAGGATGATACATGCCATACAAGGGTAGGTGCTAGGTGCCATAGGTATAAGTAGGCATGACAAAGCACCTAGTACTGATGTAGGATTTTTCTTCTTGTTCACTTTGCAAGCTGGGGACCCCCAGCCAGCAGTGCCCTGCCTGGGCCTGGCTCGAACATGCTGGCATGCCCCAGCTCACCCGTGTTAGAGCTTGTACCCACGATCGGCAATTCCCAAGCTCTTGTACCATGCCCAAGAAGAATGAGGGTATACTGGACATTGAACAGTGAGGAGGGTGGAGAATAATTTTATTGAATGATGAAAACAGCTTTAGGCAGACAGGGTACATGGGGTTGGTGCCCAAAGGTTAGAAAGTTTCCCCTTATGACTGGGTCCATGTCCTTTCATGGGCTCAGAATGGGGAGTGCATGCTGACTGGTTTGTGAGTATGCAAAAAAGGTTAAAGACACCACTCAAAGGTGGGCATGACAGTGTAGAAAACCAATTAGGAAAGGGTCGGTATATGTAAAACAGGTGAAGGATAGGAACCAATCAGAGGTAAGTGTGCCAGACAGGAAGCCAAGTTCTCAATCCTGTGGGAGGATTTAACTTGCAGCTTGGCTTTCAGGCTTTAAACTGCCTTTGGCTTGGAGGTGGGTTTCACCAGGGACCTGCTCCTATCTGTGTAGGAATTTGGCTGCCTCTTGTTGCCATCAGTACAGCTGTGGGAAGGTACAAATATGTATCCTCAGAAAGTTTTTTCTTGATTGAGTGCTGAAGGAATAGTTCAAATAAACCAGGTTAGGTATGAGAGAAATAATATTTTCAATATGAAAGAGTATAGAAGATTGATAAATTGAAATATTAATATTATTACTTTGAAAAATGTGTGTTTCTTTCTCTGTGACTTCTTTTTCCCTGAAACCTTTCCAACATTAAAATCAGACTTCAAAAAATAAAAATAGAAAGAAATCTTCATGTATTAATGTTCTTAAAAATGGACTTTGCTGACTTATTAAAACCAAAGTTGAATTATTTTAAAGAAAAGAATCAGTGTTCTATTTTATTTCTTAGAAATGTAGAAAAAAGAATAAAGCAATTTTTATTTATAAAGCACAAAGTGAAGTAATGTTTAGGAATTATTCAGCTAACTTCATCATTTCAGACCAGACTCAACAGACTATATTGATAAAATTGACTCTGTAATACCATACCTTTCATGGTGTTACCATGTAAGAAAGTTACATTTGTTTTATGGTTTTCTTTTCGTTCTGTACATTTCCTGGCATTGTACTAAAGTCCTTATTGAAAGTCTAAAATCATAATGGTTTGTTGCCATAAGTATGTGGCTGTGAAAGCCAACGTGTCTGAATAATTTATAAAACCTATGTTCCAGCAAAGTAGCATTTGTTCATATGCTTGTGTATATGTCAATCCTAAAATTATATGCTAATGGACTCTAACATATTGTGCTTTAGACATTTTGAATTAATGTAAATAAATGTTTTTTTTTTTTTTTTTTTTTTTTTGAGACAGAGTCTGGCTCTGTCACCCAGGCTGGAGTGCAGTGGCCGCATCTCAGCTCACTGCAAGCTCCGCCTCCCGGGTTCCCGCCATTCTCCTGCCTCAGCCTCCCGAGTAGCTGGGACTACAGGCGCCCGTCACCTCGCCCGGCTAGTTTTTTTTTTTTTTGTATTTTTAGTAGAGACGGGGTTTCACCGGGTTAGCCAGGATGGTCTTGATCTCCTGACCTCGTGATCCGCCCGTCTCGGCCTCCCAAAGTGCTGGGATTTTTTTTTTTTTAAAGACTGGATTTATTGCTTGGGAAGGGGAAGAAAATAACCCAAGGAGAATGGAGTCAATTCTTTTCTTCATTTTGAGTTTCATTATGTACTTTTTGCTAAGTTCATAGCAGGCAGTATCTTGAAAGTAATTCTGAATTGCAAGAGGCAGACACTTGAGAGAGAGAAAAATGCTTTGGAATGCTAAGGACTTTTCTTTACATGTCAAGTGTAAAACCTGATTGAATCAGGGCATTGAATTCCACCTCTTAAACCACAGAAACAGAAAGATGTATAATGACAAAAAATAGTTTTTCTGTTATACAGTGAGAAGACTTAAGATCCTTCTTAACTGAGGTGGAACATGAAGAACATTGGTAAGGGCAAAAAGAACATTTAGGTCAGTGTAGAGTTCTGCAGTTGTCCTCTGGCCTCTTCTTCAGAGTGAGGACCTTGTATGGGTTTGGAGATCTGAACTCTGAGGAGAGACAATATTGCAGCCTGCCTGAATGCCAGCAGAGTGGAGGGGCAATGTAGAGAAGGTAAGAGATGATGTGGCATCCCAAGTCTTTCAGCCTCTGTGTGACATAATATAGACCAAAAAGTTCCAGTGTGCCAAAGCAGGGTGCAGAAGAGATCTGGGAAGAACCAGCGTGCTTCTTGGGGGATTCCCTTCTCCATCCAGAGGGTTGGTAATGAGAGATGAGATAGGGGATGAATTAGCAGAATGGGCCACTCATGCTGGCCTTGCCCCCAGTGACCACCTTACTTCGTCCATGCAGAGAAAATGGAGAAGTACTCAGCAGAGACAGCCAAGGGCAACGCCATGACAAGGAGAGACAAATCTATCAGCAGAGCCCACCAATAGAGGACCGCATTGGGGCTGGACACCCCTTTCCAAATGTGAGGAAGACGTATATCTCTCTAGTGGCAAGAGAAAGAGGAAGGCCATAGTTGAAATTATAGGACTTTTTCTTTTTTTTTTTTTTTTTTGAGACGGAGTCTTGCTCTGTCACCCAGGCTGGAGTGCTGTGGCCGGGTCTCAGCTCACTGCAAGCTCCGCCTCCCGGGTTCCCGCCATTCTCCTGCCTCAGCCTCCCGAGTAGCTGGGACTACAGGCGCCCGCCACCTCGCCCGGCTAGTTTTTTGTATGTGTTTAGTAGAGACAGGGTTTCACCGTGTTAGCCAGGATGGTCTCGATCTCCTGACCTCGTGATCCGCCCGTCTCGGCCTCCCAAAGTGCTGGGATTACAGGCTTGAGCCACCGCGCCCGGCCAGGACTTTTTCTTAAACATGTTTTTTGAATTGGCAAGATTATGTTTTCTGCTAATAGAGATGTGTCAGAACTCATGAACCAACTTAATTTCAGTTGGAGAGAAATTACAAACATTGCATTTGTTACCTTAAAAATCGCAAGATCTGTGAATTTGGAAAAGGAAACTTGATTTCTTAGAAAAGGCTGCAGCCTGCACAGTGGCCATGCTGTAGGCTGGAAAGCTCCAGCAAAGACCAGAGACAGGCATTTTGAAGAAGAGGTCAGGGCTTTATGTTGAATGTAACGGCTAAATATACATTTTCAGCAGGTTACAGAAGGAGCTATGCATATTCATAAAGATTGTGCTGACACATACATGTTAACAAACATGCATGTGATATATGACCCACATTCACCTTGGGGTGGAGACTTAACATTTACATGTATTACAATTAGGTCCTACATGTCAAAATGTCTTTTCAGGATACAAAGACATTCAAGGGCTCAGCTTCTGTAAACTGGCTAGAACCAATCCATGCTTGGTGGTTTTCTTAACAGTAAGAAGTTACTGAAATCAGTCTCTTGTTCAATAAAAGCTGTAGTTAAGGCTGGTGAAACAGGTGTTTGGTTACTTGGCATCTGTGAGCTGGATGAGTTGCAATTGTTTTTATATTGCTTATTTTATGACCAGTGCTTGTTTAGCTAAGAGAGAAAAAGAAAAACTTTATGACAGTGTTTGTAAAGTCTACAGTAAAATTCTCTGTAAAGTCTACAGAGAAGAACATCATTTATTCTCTAAGTGTAGGAGTGCATGAGTTAATCCTTGCCTGGCATGATCTTAGGCCTTGTTTATAATTTGGTATCTTATTGCCACAAAGAGTCCATTCTGTCAGTCTTGAGATCTCTATTTTAACATTAATGCTGGTCAAGTGTTGTGTCTAAATTGCAAAAAGAAAGGGGTATAATGAAGTGTGTGCGAACTCCTGTCTTGTTATGGATGGGAACTCCTTTTTTAAGTTTTTTTCCGGGGTCTCATTTGCCAAGAGCAAGTCCATTCACTTGGTGGAGGGCTTAGGATTTTACTTTTAGTTTACACATTTTTCTAAGCATGTGATTAGAAACCTTACACCTGCAAATATAAGCACCATGGACATAATTCCAAGGAAGGTTTGTTCACAGAACTGCAACTTGTTCTGTGACAATGAAGCAAAGAGTTTGAGAGTTTGGTGAGGGAAGCAAATTGAAGTGCAGATAGATGGAGGGAATGGTCAGATGTGGTGGCAATGTCAACTGGGGAAGACATTTATCCCATGTTAAAGAGTTTAGTAGTTGTTTAGTGAGGAATTTTGATAGATTTAGGCAGAAATGTATGATAATAAGGTTTATTTTAAAGGCATGATCAGTTTAAATGTAGTATGGAGAATATATTGGGGAGAGTTGACACTAGAAAACCCTGCTATCACAGGAGAATATTGCTTAATCAGAAGAGATTGACAGAGGCAGGCAAGAGAATTTCAGAGTGTAAATCGGGAATCAAGAGGGTTCAGTGATACTTCATACCTCTCCTGACATATTTTCAAAGGTGTATCTCTGGTGTCATGCTTGGGCAACTGCTTGATAATTACACCTTTCATTGGAACCCAGGAAACAGAAGAGACTCTGATGAGATTGGATTTTGAAATATTGCTTTTTAAGGTCCTTGTGGTGTGTATAAAGAGAAACCTTCATAGGAGCCAAAATGAGTATTCTGGAATAGAGATAGAACTTTGTAATTATGTCTGTAAATGATGATGAAAACCTTGTCAGTGGTTGTGATCACCCACTGAGACTGTGTGTATGTGTTGTCTGGAATGTGGCAGAAAAAATAAAAGGTGGGAAGGAAAAGGATGCAGAGCAAAAAAAAAAAAAAATCATTTCTGAAGCAGAGGAAAAAATAATGAAGACACAAATGGAAATTTTCCCCTGGGTTTAGTAGTAATACCACCTTTGACTATGAAGTGGGAGAGAAAAACAGGGAACAAGCTAGAGAGGGCCATGAAGCTGAGGCAGGTCAGTGTAGTTGTCAGAAAGTACAAACTCTGGAGTAAGACAGCCTGGGTTCTGAATCTTACTAGCTGCATGGTCTAAAGCATGTTTCTCAGCCTTTCTATGGCTCAGTTTCTGCTTATTTAAAAAGGGTATTTTATAAATATGTGAAATTATTATGTATCAATAAAAAATTTAAAAACCAAAAGGGAGTGTGTGTGTGTGTGTGTGTGTGTGTGTGTGTGTGTGTGTGTGTGTGTAGTAATACAACCTATCTCATGGAGTTGTGAGGATTATGTGAGTTGACCCCAGGTTCACACTCTATTCATGTCAGCTGTTATTGTGGAGGGAGATTGTGTTTAATGTGAGATTCTGAGCTTGTTAAAATTCCAGTGGGAAGGTGATAGCAAAAAGTCCCTAGAGAGACTGCCATGCCACACTGTGGTGCCACACTTCCCTTCAGTCTGCTGGTGGTGCCTTTGTCTCCTTCGTGAGGTCCTTTCCTCATAAAGAACTCTTTAGCTTGATAAACAAGTCTGTGTGATAGGATTCCAATGGACTTTCCATCTTTACCTCACTATTTATCATCTCATACTATAAGCTCCAAGTATATTGAATATCTTTTATTTGTAGAATACCTTGGCTTTCTGCACATGCTATTTAAATTACCCGAAGTATTCCCCTGGCGATACCTTTCCCACACTTAGACAGAACCTCTGCATTCTCCCACCCCCAGCCTCATTTGGTATCTCCCATACATCTTTTTTGGGCATTCTATATGCCTTCATTTTAGTTTTTATCAATTAATTGCAATTCTCAGTTTGTCTGTATTGTTCGAGAATCTTGTAGTTCTTGTAAGAACCCCTCTGGGATCTTGTAGAGGAATAGAAACTATAAGATCCAAGAAGGATCTTATAATTTAATGAAGAACACCCAGGGTGGTATTTTTTATATATATAATTTATTCCTGCCCCGGGATGAAGTCTGGGATATATCTTCTCTCTCTCTGTCTCTCTCTCTCTCTCTGTGTCTCTGTCTCTGTCTCTCTTTCTCCATCTGTCTCTCTCTCTCTGTCTCCGTCCATTCTAAATGATAGCATTATCACTTGTCTTGGCTAATGATACCACCAGTAATCCTGACATCAAATCAGAATCTACTATCTTCCCTTTCTTTCATCATGTTTTATTAATTCTGTCTTCCAACCATTCCCCCTTCAGTCCCACTGTTACTGTTCCAGTTCAGACTTTCACCATTATTTACTGGAAGCATAGCACTGATCATTAAACAATTCTCTTTCTTTCCAGCTTTGCTCCTTCAAGCTACCAAAACTTTAAACCCAATACATTGCTACACTATTTAGAACTTTCCTATTTCAATAGCTCCCTCACCTACAGTCTACGTATCTGGCATGAAGAAAGTAGGTCCCTTGTTATTTCTTCTTTGTTTGCTTTATGTCACACCATCCCCCCAGCCCAAGGCTCTCTCTTCTGGTCCTGCTAAACCAACACTTGGAACATTTTTTGTAAAGGACCAGATAATAAATATTTTAAGTTTTGTGGCCACAAAGTCTTTGCCACAAAGACATTTGCCGTTGTAGCAAAAAAGCAGCCGTGGACAATACAGAAAAAAATGGGCATTGCTGTATTCCCATAAATCTTTATGAACATTAAAATTTGAATTTCATAAAATGTTCATGTGCCATGAAATATTCTTCTTCTTTTCATTTTTCCTTCAACCATTAAAAAATATAAACAGCATTCTTAGTTCATAAGCTGTGTAAAAACAGTGGAGAGCTAGATTTGCCTTGTGGGCTGTACTTTGTTGACCTTTGCTCTAAACCATTCTAAGACCTCTGAACATGACATGAGGTTTCAGGCACATGTTTCCTTTGTCTGATACGACCCTGTTGTTTAGACTGGAGAGCTCCTCCCTAAGTGGGGCTTAAAGAGAAGTTGAGCATTAGTGTCATCTCCAGGGGTGTTCTCTGATTATTTCACTCAAACTGAGGAGATGTTTATCACATCTTCTTGTATGTTTTCAAATTTTCTTGTAGATACTTCTACCATAATAATTTTCATGCTGTCTTGCCACTATTTATTTATTTGTGTGTCTCCTCCATTCATTCGGGGTATGGATTATGTCTGATCTATTTTTGAATTTCTGGCTCCTTGATACCTAAAACCACCAAACATTTTTGGTTTACGGAGTCCCCAAGGAAAAGGACAGCTGGGAAGACTAAGTTCTACTTTGTAGATAGTCATCTCATGAGAAAAAAAATTTCAATATGTGGAGTGGGTGGTGGCAACTTTATGGGTTTCTGAGCTGCGAACTAAAACTGCGAATGGTGCCCACTGGAGTTGGGCAATATTGTGTGTCTGAACCAACTGTGAAGAGAAATTAAACTAAATGAGTATCTGGGACCTTTTAACAGGGAGAGTAAACAAGTCTAAAGATTGAATCTGGGCCTAAGAAGTGGCCTGTATTTAATAGTAAGACTGTCAGCAGAGTCTGTTTAGTCTGTCCAAGGCAGAAAGACCCTCTACCCACCACGGCAACGTGAAAAGCCTTGTGCGGGTAGGCCATGATAGAGGAGAACAAAGTATGAGAAGATGGACCATCACTGGGCCTTATTTGCCTCTTTGAAAGATCAGATTTTGTAAAAGTAGTCTATTTGATTATTACAGTAATGGGAAAATTAGAAGAAGAACTAATTCACTTAGAATCTGGCATTGAGTTAAACAATTCTTAAACATATCACTAGTGATTTTTGCCAATAACCGATATAACAAATCAGTTTCAAAGCTGACTACAAGTACAGAATAGTATAGAATTACTTGGTAGGACTTTAATCAACATTTATTTCTATTAATTATTATTGCTATTTCCAAAATAAAAATATCTAATGCCTAATATAGTTAAATTATTGGAAAAGATGATAGAATGAGTCTATTTTATTATTAATATAGAAAATGAATGCAAAAAGTGTAATGTAACTAATATTTGTGTAGCACTGTATACTGTATATCTCATTGAAGAATCATACAGTTTTTATGGATTAATCCAATTATTAACAAAAGTTGTATTTTAAAATATCTAAACTAAAATATTTTTGCTCCATTAACATTACAGAGCTGGACAGAATCATGCAATTTCTCATTTATTATATCTTATTTGGGAGTATAAAAGAGGCATTTTGGATAGTAGTAAAAAAGAATCCAAATGAGAAATAAAATTAGTGACTGGATGATTGGTATCTAAAATAAAATGTACTACAATGTACATTAAAATACACATTTAAACTACAAGAAAAAATGTATTTGGAAGTTAAACGCAAAAGTTCAGTTCTACAAATTAAACAATGTGTAGCTCTTATGTCTTACCTTTTCTTGCAATTTATATATTTCATGAAAAACTTAAATTGTGAGTAATATTCCATCTTCTCTTTTGTAAACGTAATATTAAAATATTATAGAAGGACTTCTATCAATTATGTTATCCTAAAACTAATTATAGTAAATGAAGGAATAAAAATATAAAGCATGAAAAGTTACATCAGCACTTAACCCAGAACATGATGCCTTCCAAACTTTATAGATTCTGAGAAACCTCCTTTACATATAGTGTAGAGAGAAATAGTTTTACACAAAAAGCAAGATCACAAATTTTATTTTTAATTAAGGGGTATAGAAACAGAGAAAATAGCAAAGGATCTGTAACAAATTTACTACCATCCCCTAATTTTGGATAGTAAGAGTTAGAAGCACAGATAAACCACAGAAAAGATTAGGACCACCTCATTTTAGACGTCACTTGAATGTAAGTCAGGAGCATATAAATGTATATATTGTCTGTGTATCTCTATCTATCTATCTATCTATCTATCTATCTGTCTGTCTGTCTGTCTGTCTGTCTATCTATCTATCTGTCTATCTACACTACCAGGGGCAAAGTTGCCCATATTTAATATACATTTTACAGGAAGTAGGGCTTCTCTTTTATGTGAAGGCTTACTAATGATGGATTGGGAAGATGAAACAAGAAAGAAAGAAATCATATCCACCATTCCAAATGCAACAAAAATTTTAACATGTGAAGATTAGTGTGAAGACTAGAGATGGGAGATTGGTCATTATTGCAGTAACATTAAAGTGTGCAGAAAAATGCAAGCAAAACAACAACAACACAAACTTAGTTTTTGAAACTTAAATAGGTAACAGAAATAAAACATTAAATTCAATTGCTTGGGTCTAGAGTTAAATTTTCATAGCGCCAAGTTGGAAAAGTCATTTCCTATATAATACATTGAGTTAATTACAAAGTGAAGTTGATAGGGGAGACAAAGGTCCCGAGACTTTTTGTGTAACTTTTATTTATTTATTTTTAGAGACAAGGTCTTACTCTGTCACGTAAGGTGCAGTGCAGTGGCATGATCATAGCCCACTGTAATCTCAAACTCCTGGGCTCAAGCAATCTTCCAGTCTCAGCCTCCTGAGTAACTGGGACTACAGGCATGCAACACTGCACCCAGCTACTTTTAAAATATTTTTAGAGATGGGGTTTCACTGTGTTGCCCAGGCCGATGTTGAACTCCTGTACTTAAGTGATCCTCCTGCCCCAGCCTCCCTAGTAGCTGGGATTGTAGGCATAAACCACCACACCTAGCCTCTGTGTAACTTTTTAATGAAGATGTTTGTTTCTCAACATGTAATTTGGAGTATAATATATGTAATTATGTGTGGAATTTGGTAGCCTGTCAGGAAGATTGTCACATAAAAGTTTGTTTGTAAAAATATGTGTGCATCATCCTGCACTTGGACCCCAGAAATAGAAATAAAAATTAATTTTAAAAGTGGATGTCAGATAGTATTCTGTAACTCATGAAAGATAGGGACTGCATACAGTCCTCTTGAGCTGTGACTCTTAATAACAGCTACAGGTATGTCTGATCTCATTTCTGCTGTTAGCTTTACAGTGGAAGATCCACAAATGTACATAATTATTCTGGTCAGAATCTGTAGATTATCTCTGCCTTATGGGAAAAAAAAGTAATGTCTGGGCAGGTTTTCTAAGATGTCTGTGCCCATCAAACAGTACCAGATTTACACTTGTTGAATTAATAGTGCCTGAAAATCTGAATTTTGTCAGAATCCGGTACAATATAGTTGTCATGGTGCCTTTACCCAAAATAAGCTTGTCAAAGAAGTCCAGAAACAAATTATAAAATCTGTTATAGACTGAATGTTTGGGTCCTCCCAAAACGAGTATGTTGAACTCCTACCCCACATTGTGATGGCATTAGAAATGGAGCCTTCAAGATGTAATTAGGTCATAAGAGTGGAGCACTTATGGATGGGATTAGTGCCTTTATGAAAGGGAGTTCAGACAGCTCTCTGGGGGCGGTTTCCACCACGTGAGGAGACAATTTGACAATGGCAGTTGGAAACTTAGAAAAGGTCCCTCAGCAGAATTGGACATGATGGCACCCTGATCTCATATTTCCAGCCTTCGAAACTATGAGAAATACATTTCTGTTGTTTATAAGCCAGCCATTCTATGGTATTATAGCATCCCAAACTGACTAAGACAAAAAATCAATAGCTACCAATGTTGTTAAATTCTAGTTGTTGTAATTCTGTGATACCTTCCAAACCCATTGAATTTATTAAGGAAGTAACCATAGGAAAGATGATTTATTACTTTGTGGGAAAACAATGAACAAGATCAGCATTGAAGCCATATATATCTGTAAAACTTACGGTTATAGGACGACAATCGATATTTTTCCCTTTGAGGTTAAAAAAAAAACCACCAAAATCTGAACAAAACTTGTAATGAAGACAGCAATGGGTTTAATGGCAATTAAACAAATATTCTGCCACAAAAACTTTCTTTTCCACTCTTCAGAAGGTTAACAATAATTTTAAAAAGAATGTTTTGCCACAAAAACCGGCTTTCTCAATTAAAATAATTGTATTCCCAAATAGTAAGATCATGAATGCTGTTTCTACTCTTCAGAGAAAAAGTAAATCACCATTATAAATCAGAATCTATTATTTTTCTTTTGGTAATTAATATTTTAGCTGTAAGGCATAGATTCATTATTTTATGAGTATTATTGCCCCGTATGAAGTAATTCATAAACCAAAATAGATTTTATTTTTTATGGTGAAGGCACCCTTTGAAACTGTGACTAACTTTGAGGCAAGGAGATAATAACAATTTGTAAGTTATCTGTGCTTTCAGAGAAATTGATCCTGATCAGTGCAGAGACAAAACTACTCCAAGAAATTCAGCAGAAAAATTATTTATAGCCAAATGAAATCATTATTTTGAGGGACATAAATGAACAAACTCAAGGAGGAAGAAATCTTGTCTTTTGGTTTGTTTTTCTTTCGGACAGATTAACTTTTGGTTGAGGAAATATATCTGTCACATTTAGGCACATTTGCTTGAGTTTCATGCAATTAATTTCCATAAAAATAAAAATTTTTCTCTTATAACTGGAGAAACAGAGATATACACACAATAAATGTCAATCCCTTAATTTTTCAGTATTATTTATTTTGTAATGGGTAATACAAAATATGTAAAACACATAAAAAGACTGTATAAATCATAAAGTCATTTATACAGCTTGCATGAATCCCTTACATACATATTTCTTTCAGGACATAAAAAGATCATTTGGAAAATCAAGATAAAGTCTTTGCTGAACAAATTATAGAATCAATCACCTAGTAATAATAATATTTCATATTTATATGACATTCTACAATTTATGAAGTACTTCCTTACATATTATATCATCATGGCTTTAACCAATATCTTCCCTTAAATTAAATCTGTGTACTAAAAATTATCCAGGTACCACAGGTAGAAGGGATAGAAAAGAGAAAGCAAATGAAAGATGCTGACGTGAATGAATCAAAATAGATGATGTCTTAGAAGGCAACATAGATGATTTCAAGGAGGGAATGATCAGTATTATCCACACCAATTACAGGAGAGAAATCAAGTCAGATTCAGACTGAAATTCGTCTGTCAGAATAACCAATTCTGCGTATCTGTCACAAAAATGGAGGGAAAGTAGGGGAGCAGTTGGAGACAAGTTGTGAGCAGAGGAGGATTTACTGTGTAGGTAATGGAGTTTAAGCATCAGGATCACTCGAATGCACATTCCCTTTCAGATTCCTAATTTGTAACTCATTTCTTTGAGCAGGCCTCAAAACTGTAAGCTTTAGGTCCCATGAAACCTAAGTCACTCCTGATTTTGGTGATGGAAGCCCAATAGGAGTTGAGATGTGAATGGGCTGGGAGACGACAGCTGGTCAGCGTAGTCTCTTCTTGAATATTCCTAGCACAAAGAAATGATGAATGCTTGAGATGATGCATTTCCTAATTGCCCTGATTTGCCCATGTCACATTGTGTGCATGTACCAAAATAGCGCATGTACCCCATACGTATGTACAACTATTATGTATCAATTTTGTAAAGGAACTTTGCCTGTGGTCAAGGGGGTTGTGTATGTATATACTAAGCCCACTGTAGGGTTGTGTGTCCAGTACAGTCACATGGTGGTTTATGCTAGGAAGGGCCCCACACTTGGGGTTTAATGCCCTTCCAATGCTATCTTGAGATTCTTAACAACTCCATATTTAATTTATGTTTTGTGAGGTCTGATCAGGTAATGAAACATGTACTGGAGCTATCCCTCACCCTGCTACCTCCTGCTTCCATGGGAGAAGCTTTCTGCTATCCTATTCCCAATCCTCTGGCCTTTTGGGTCCACCTGGCCTTCACCTCCCTTCTCCCCATCTGCAGCTGCTATAGCCTTCGCCCATGGAAGGAACCTGGATGAGGCATGAGAAGGGTCAGGGTTGGATGTAGAATTCCTGCTGCATCTTAGGGCTGGGAATGGTGACAGCTGTCCCCATGCTAGCTGGCAGTATCACAGAGTGTTTGGTGAGTGGCTAGACAGAGGCCATATGATAGCTTATCTTTGACCCACCACCGTGCAGGTATTTACTTCTTCCTGGCATGGAGGTTTAAAGATCCTTAGGTTTCACCCATCTGCTGTGACTTGGAGTCACAAGCCTATGAAAAAGGGAGATGATGCCTGACTACATTTTCCAGCCCCCACCCCTGTGGTGCATCGGTGGGGCTGGTGCAAAGAGGATCCTGGCTGTCATAAGGCAGTAGCCAGCGCAAATGCCCCACGTGATGCAGGAGCTCCCTGGGTACCTGTCAGTGTCTTTACTCACAGGCTGTCAGGATGTGACTGGAGGGATCTGCTCTTCTTTTCAACTTTTCTGGGTTGTATTTGTCTATCTTGAATAGCTTAAGGCACTCTCTGGGGATGAACTACAAAACATGACTTTTATGATTTTGGTGACGACACATAAAAATTAAATGTGCTGATATTTGCATTTATGACTGGCATTGCACAGTGTAAACATGAATGGCAAAACTTAACGCTAGAAATTTAACATTTTAACTTTACTATGCAGTACTTAGAATTACATTAAATAGAAAAAAACCAGCGTGACAAATGGAGAGAGGGAGATCATGGAAGACAGGAAAAACGCTGTACATGTACTTTTAAGGCCACTTCCTATTTTTTTTTTAAACAAAAGCACTGCATTTTAATTTTCACTAGGCTCTGCAAGTTTTGTAGCCAGCCATGTGTGTGTACATTTATGGGAAAGAGTGAAGCACATTTTACATGGTTTCAGAAAGCAGCAGAAAGACAAAAGCTAGAGACAGAAGAAAGCTGGAAAAAGCCATCTGTTGATATACTGAATTTTGATAGCTAAAGATAAATAAATATTTAATAGATAAATTAGCTATCACCTCTGATGGAAGGAGAGAGTTTTGCTGAGCCTCCTGCTTAAATCAATCAGGTGTGTCTGATTGGTGGAACCTAGTTCATATGCCTGTGCCCTAGCTGCAAGGGAGGCTGAGAAAGCATACATCTCACATTTTGTTTCTATAGTGTTAGGTATCTCTTTTTTCTACTAAGGGTTATACAATTAGAAATTGTCTAAGCCTAAGAAGTAGTTCAGAGGCTGAAGATGAAACTGTTGGTGGCTTGCTCTTATTTTAACCTTACCACTTTGTCAGGCTCTGGATGACTGTAACATCCAACTTCCAGAGTCTTTGCTTGAAGGCTATTTTGAAAGTCAGTGAAGAAACTCAGCTTGATCACAGGGCTGGCCAGATGCACTGGGAGAACTAAGCACCCTAGAAGAAGTCTCCAGCCAATGACTGATGGGAGCTCCCTCTCCCCTGTCTCTTTGGGTGGGATAACTATGAGATATGTGTTTTAGACCATTTCCCAGAATTCTCAAGTGAGGTTAAATTCTAATCTCTCACTGTGTCAGCTGGCTTGATAACACACTCTTAATTGGCTGTCATCCCTTCCCTAAGCCAATTCCCCTCTCCTGGCAATGTTTCTTTTACTTCTCAAATAATTACCTTGCATTGGAATATTTTTCTCAGTGTCAGCTTTTGGGGCAACTCAAATAGACAGATGCTGAGCAGCTGAAAAGAGTAACACATGTCTGCCCCTCCTCATGATATAAGTATCTGTTTCTCTGCTTCAATAGCAGATTTCCGTGCATATTTCTTTAAAAAGACATCTCTTCATGATATAATATTTGTCTAACTTGTCCCTTGGTTAGGCCCACAAGATCCAGTACCACATACCTGTGACTTTGAAGTCTCAGTGTTCATCATAGACACTGTATGTATTGGGTGCCTGTAAATATCTGCCAGTACATGAACAAACTCTGAAGAAAGGTTACATGTTTATCTAAACATGATGGCTCATGAAAGGAATTATGTGAAAAATGTTAATCATATTACTGGTTTCTGAAATCCTGATTGAAGAGGTTGTGATTTTCTCTGTATTTTTGCAATCTGTCCAATTTTATTTTTGGCCCGATTGCTTTGTAGATGTAGGCATGTGATCAGCATTAATTTGTGCATGTGAGGGTATGCAAAGAACAATGCCCTACTGTGTTTTTCTTTTCTTTCCTTTTTAAAATATCCTTGAAATTAGAGAGAAATGTCTCCAATATCTGTCTTCGATATGGCAAATAATATTAAGCAGACGTTACACTTGATGGCAAACCTTGTCTCTCTTACCTGATGCCTGAAAGTTTTTGAGAGATCCAGGGGGATATGTGTCTTACCAGTGACTCAGCTCAAACACATTGTTCTACCCCATGAGTTTGGTCCCAGTGTTTTCCATAGAGGTGTCCTTTTAACAATTTTCTTTCTGAGTTTTTATGCTGAATTTAAAGCCAATGGAATATGCCAGCTCAGGGCTTCTCAAATCAGAGGATCTCTGTTTCCTAGAGAATAAGTTTGGCACACAAGCGCCAACACCACCCACATTTGAGAACTGTGCCAGAACATAGGCTCCGAGCAAATGTCTATGCACAGCCTTTACCTTCCCTGAATAAAAACATTTTTGAAAGTGTATCAATTTGAAGGTCAAATCTCCTGATTTATCTTTTACTGCTTATTTCCTTTTTTATTTTTTATTTTATTTGTTTGTTTATTTCACTAGCATTATGGGTACAAGCACTTTTTGGTTACATGGATGCTTATTTCTTTTTCTGTGTGGAAGCTTTTTAGTAACAGTTTAATTAGGTCCCATTTATGTACTTTTGCTTTTTGTTGCATTTGCTTTTGATGTCTTACTCATAAATATTGAGAAAATGACTATATTGCCCAAGGCAATTTACAGATTCAGTAAAATTCTTATCAACATACCAATATCATTTTTCACTGGATTAGGAAAGAAACAATTCTAAATTTCATGTGGAACCATAAAAGAGCCTGAACAGCCAAAGCAGTTCTAAGCAAATAAAACAAATTTGGAGGCATCACATTACTCAACTTCACATTATACTACAAGGGTATAGTAACCAAAACAGCATAGTACTGGTATAAAAGTAGAAACATAGACCAATGGAACGGAATAGACAACCCAGACATTAATCCAAAAATTTACAGCCAACTGATCCTCAACAAAGTAAACAAAGACATCAAATGGGGAAATGACACCCTATACAATAAATGGTGCTGGGAAAGTTAGCCACATGCAGAAGAATGAAACTGGATTTCTGTCTCTCACGAAGTACAAAAATTAACTTAAGATGGAATAAAGACTTAAATCTAAGACCTGAAACCGTAAAAATTCTGGAAGAAAACCTAAGAAAAACTTTCTTAGGCTATTTTCATAATTATTTTTCTCTCCTCTTTTTTTCTAAAAATAATGAATGACAAGTGTGCAGACGACAGAATGTGTTAAAGGCAGTGAGCAAGTGTCTGTTAATAGTGAAGGAAACAACAGTGAGTTCTTCAGACACTCAGAAACAGGGTAATTTGCCAAAGCGATGAAAGCAAAATATGCCTTTTTTGGGTTCCAAGTCAGAGATCATTGCTATTTTGAATAGTGGAAAGTGAAAATCTGAATAGCTGGATGGGGCAATGGGCATATCTGCAGGATAATCAATTGTCCCCAAAATAAGTAAACGAATGGCTAAAACTTCAGCTTTATAGCTACTAAGAATTTTAAAAGTGTTTATTTTTTTTTTTAATTGCCTACTCTGAGTTAATGTTTGAACGTGGGCATATTTCATTAGTTTTTTTTTTAAGTTGGTGACCATATTTTAATAAAACTTTTTAAATTTTAGACTCACTATGTTTCAAAAAAGTTATAAGGTTTCATTAGTCTCCTATTGTTCCTGTAACAAATTACCAAAAATTTCATGGCTTAAAAAACATAAATTTATTATTTTATAGCTCTGGAGTTTAGAAGTTCAAAATGAATTTCACTGGACTAAAATCAAAGTGTCAGCAGAATTATGTTCCTCTGGAGGCTGTAGAGGTGAATCCATTTCCTTTTCTAGTTTCTGAGGGTTGCCAAGATTCCTTTAATTCACAGTCCCCTTCCTCCATCTTCAAAGCCAGCAATGATGAATTGGGTTTTCACATCAATCGATCCATCAGTCTGACTCTGACTCTCCTGCCTCCATCTTTCAGTTACAAGGTCCCTTGTAATTGCACTGGGTCCACCTGGGTAATGCAGGATATTCTCTCCAGCTCAAGGCCAGCTAATTAGCAATCTTAATTCTGTCTACAACTTTAATGCCTCCTTTCCATAGAACATAACATTCACAGTTTACAGGGTTTAGGAGGTAAACATCTTTGGGGATCATTATTACGCCTACTACAAGATAATTTATTTAAAAAGAAAAAAATAGCAAAAGGACACAAACTGAAACTAAGTGAAAAGGATATGACAAAGAAATAAGCTGATAGAGATATAAAATGGATGTGAACATTTAATCAACTTGAGAATGCACATGAATGAGGTCCTGTACACCTCCTTTGACTTCCACATCAGTAGTTCTGAAACTCTGGGTCTAAATCTTACTTTCAAATGCTATAATTTTTGGTGGCATTTCTGAGGGGATTAAAAGAACCAAAAGAAGACTAATTATGTAACCGATAATTATATAACAATCACTGCCCCATTGTAACTCTATCTTCCATTTTTATTAAAGCAATCATGGTTAGAACACTTGATTGTCCTCAAGCACAGCCATTGCTTAAATAGAAATGTTTATTGCTTAGGCCTTATTCTATAAATAATGGGACAAAGGTCTTGCATGCTCTTTAAACACTTTCCTTTTAGTACCAGCTTAATTTTTCTTTAGGACTCTCTTACCTTGTTGCAGCAAGATTAACCCCACTTTATACTCTATTGAACAATTTGCTCAGTATAACATTCCAGTTGGTAAACATTTCTGTGACAGTAGGTATACTCAACTGAAACAAACAAACAAAATTTAAATATTAGTCAAAATATCGGTGCACACAGTTATACCAATGGGTCAAAACAAACTGGTTCCAAGCTCTCTATCATCAAATCCAAAGAAAGATACATACATTAGTTTACATCTGATCTGTAACATAATTCATAATTCATAGCATATATAAAGTAAAACCAGATTAAATTCTTAGCAGAAGGAAAACTATTCCTAAAATAGTTAATACTCCTATTGTGCGTACTGTATCTCTGATACACCTAGCACTATTGTAAGTGCCTTTGTGTACTTTAACTGACTTAATCTGCCCAATGAAATGGGTTCTATGTTTATAATCATTTTACAAATTAAGTCACATAAGGCTAATTGGTGTTCCCAAGATCCCACATTTCTATTAAGCCATTAGCAATGATATATTGATAAGATCCCTTTATTACAAATAAATACCAATCTGAGATTTGAATCCAGGTAGTCTAGCTTTGGCTACGCTCTTAACCACAAAATAATGTTGCTTTTAAGAACTTAAAAAAAAAAAATCCCACCATCCTCATAAAGAAGACAATGTGCCAGGCTTTTAGTGACACTGCTTTGGATAATGCAGCCTATGAGACATTGCTAGCAATGTGGAAGAGTGGGGTAGAATGACATCTTATAAGACCATTGAAGGAGATGTTACATTCCTCTAGAAAACTTTGCCTGAAATGTTCTCCTCCTTTCTTGTCCCATCTCTTTATTGATTAACTCCTTCTAATGTAGATCTTGGAACAAGAATCACTTCTTTAGGAGACTTTTGTGTCCTTTTCTGTCCTCAGTTTTAAATTCCTTTTTTTGTTTTAACTGAGGTAATAAAATGGTACTCTTTTCCTTGGTAGCCTTTATTTCAGTTTGAAATTAATTCGTATAATTATTTGGTTAAGTTGTATGTCTTCACTGGTTGTAACATTCATGAAAAAGAAAAACTGTGCCAACTATTTGCTCCCCATTGTACCAGTAGACTTACCATGGTGCCTGTCACATAACAATAGATAATTCATAAGCCTTTGTGGAATTAATGAATGCAGTCTTAGTCTCACTGTATTTGTCTTTCATTTCTTTTTTTTTTTTTTTTTTTTTTTGAGACGGAGTCCCGCTCTGTCGCCCAGGCTGGAGTGCAGTGGCGCGATCTCGGCTCACTGCAAGCTCCACCTCCCGGGTTCACGCCATTCTCCCGCCTCAGCCTCCGAGTAGCTGGGACTACAGGCGCCCGCCACCACGCCCGGCTAGTTTTTTGTATTTTTAGTAGAGACAGGGTTTCACCATGTTAGCCAGGATGGTCTCGATCTCCTGACCTCGTGATCCACCCGCCTCGGCCTCCCAAAGTGCTGGGATTACAGGCTTGAGCCACCGCGCCTGGCCTCATTTCTTTTTTTTTATTAGAAGCAATTTTATATCTCAAATGATAGAACAGAACTAAGGAATTTGATTGCAAAAATGATTTGAAAATATTTTATTCTTTCTGAAATTCTATATTTATTACATTGTGCTAAACATATTATTTACATAGATCCAAGATGAAAAGTGATGTCTAGCCTACGATGAGCCACTGTCCCTTGCAGATGGCCTCAAACCTCTTGCTTCCCACTGGATTCTACTCCCTTATCTAAGTCAAAATCCAGTTAAATCCAAACTTTTGCCTCTACCGTACTTTCACCTGCAGAGTCAATCAATGGTGAAGAAAAACACAACCATGGTAACTGGTGATACCTTAAATCCGTAATCTCTAAGTGGTTCCTTAATACTGCCTGGCAATTAAACCATAATTCTTTTTATTGTTTGCTTGTTTCTTTATTGATACATAATAATTGTACACATGTATGGGGTACAATGTGATGTTTTGATACATGAATATATCATATAATAATCAAATCATTAAAAATTTTGTAAAATAAACATCTCAGCTGGAAAAAACCCATAGTTGTCTCCTCCATTTGCCCATACTCTTCTAAGACTATTTTTCCTTTTTATTTGAACATCGAACACTGCTGCCCTTCCCCTCACTTTCAACTGAGATTCTTGTTCTGATTTTACTGAGAAGAAAACTTACACAAGGCCATACTACCACCCCAACCACCTTCTTGTGTTTAGACTTACACGGTCAACCTTCTCTCCTGCTGCCAAGGATGAGCTGTCCTTACTCCTCTGCTAGATCCCGCTCTCTCATAGTTCTTCAAGCTCAGTCTTTCAGCAATTCTTCCTTCTCTCCTGCAGCTTCAATTTTTTCACCTATACTTTCCGTTCCCCCTTTCTACTTTATTTTTATTGATAGCAGTTATCGCCATCTAATAGACTATATATTTTACTGATTTGATTATTGTTTGTTCCCCCTTCCCCAACCATCCCCAAATTGAGTTTCTCAAGGACAGGGATATTTTTATATTTTATTCACTGATCTATCGCAGTGCCTAAAATAATGCCTAGCACAAAACAGGTGTTCAGTAAGTGCTTGTTGAATGACTGACTAAAGCGAGGAAACAATACTTTGTGTACTCCTTTACTACTTGTAAGGTATTTTTATATTCATTCCTTCATTTGATCGCGATCACTCTGTAACTGTGAAATAAATGGTATTAGTATTCCACATTATAAAAGTAGTAACTGAATTTTAGAGAGTTCCATAACTAATATGCTGCAAAACTAGCATTAGACTCTCTGTCTTCTGCCCCGTAATTTATTGTAGTTGCTGTCATTCACTCAGTTGCCAATTTTTTATTGAGTATTTGCTCTGTACCATGCGCTGTGCTATGTGTTTGGGAGATAGAGATGACTAAGGTGTAGTCTTTATCGTCAAGGGACCCAGAGTCTGATAAAGCTCACCAGACACTCAGGTGCTAGGATGAAAGTGTGAATGGGAGAAGAATAGGTGAAGCAGTAGAAACACATGGAAAAGAGGTGCCAATTCTCCCTGGTGGAATCAAGAAAAACTTACAGGTTACCTTTATGTTGCATCATGAAAATTAATGACAGATTTACCAGGTAGGCAGACAGCAGAAGAAAATTCTAGGCACAGGCATAAGTGAGAGTAAATACATCATGATTCTGCTCATTTTGCTAACAGTGACTTTAAAAATAATAGACTAATGAATTAAATCCCTTTGGTTTGGCAGAGTATAAAATACTTTTAAAGGATGGTAAGGAAAAAGACTAACTGTAATGAATGGGTTAGGAATTATATTAGAAAAATGTTCTTATGGGGATATAAATAATACTCGTTTAAAAAAAATCAAAAACTTCTATTTGAATTAACAGGTGGATAGGTTTTTGAGAAAGTAGCCCAAGCAGAAGGTATAAAGCCTGCTGATCTCTGAGGGTGTATTGATTTGAGTACAAATGAGAATCAATTTGCTATTAATTTGTCAAAATCTAGCTTTAGCTAGGAGGATGTAGTTCTGATTGTTTTAAGGCTCCACTGCACAAATGGCTGCACATCTCATCCTGAAACCCCATGGGTGGAAATATCCACTTCCAGATGCATCAGATGTTTAACTCTTTCTTAACAAAGAACTTTTTTTGTATTTAACCCCTGATGATAAATGCTTGCATGTGCTTTGGTGGTATGGTTAGAGTTGGCAGAAGGAGAGAAGGTAGAAAAAATCCTGGGCAAGAGAATAGAAAAAGGGGATGAAAACATCAAGAAAATTAATAATTTGAGGTTTTAGAGGATAACAAAAATATACTAAAATTTCAATGTATGGATAATTCAAAACTGAGTAATTTTCGCAATATTTCTTTTTTAAATTTAATGTTTATTTTTAATCAAATAATACATACTCATGTTTGTTTTGTTTTGCTTTTTAGTTTCAATAAGCGCATTTAGAAAAACAGCAATTTGCCTTGACCCTCCTCCCTCCTGATTCTGGCTCTCTGGAGGCAATCACTGTCAACTCTTTAAACTGTTTCTTTTATTTTCTTCCATATTTCTAAATAATATACTTATATTGTTGTCTCTATTTTTTAATCTCAGACATATTTTATTGACTCTTACTCTGAAAGAGGAGTAATTAATCCACTTATCACCACACCCTCCGTTTCCATACAGCTATGTTCTTTTCCATTTCCCAAATATAGTTGTTCTGCAATTTGGGGTTAAGTCAATATTGCAGTTATTTACATTATTGGGACTCTGAGAGGACCTTTTATGTCTGTGTTCAAGGTAGTCATTTGTATACACTTACAACAATATTTGTTGCAGTTATCACAGTTATTTACATTATTGAGACGCTGAGAAGGCATTTTTTGTGTGTGTTCAAGATAGTCATTTGTATACACTTACAACAATATCTGTGTTTACTTTGGATTTCAAACATGATTCAATTTCTTAGTGTTAACAGTTTTTAAATGTGTTACTCTAAGTTTTTAACTTCAGCTTACAAATTTTATTTTTCTATCCGTAATCTATTAGTATTGACAGTTACGTGTAAAGGGACCTTATATTAATGTTTGGTCTCATTTACAAACTTAATTTATTAAAATTCTGTAAATAACTTTAAACTTTGTTTTCTACTTAATATTTTTAAAGTATTTTATTTTGCTGACTAATCAAGCCAAGAACTTAAGCATTCATAATAAATTCAGCAAAGTAAACTTGTAACTATGGTGATTCTCCTTTTACCTTAAACATCCCAACATGATTGATATAGTTTCAAAAATTCTCTCATAATTTCCAACAAGACAAAACCAAATACTCCAGAATGTTAGGACTAATCTGTTGAATTCACTAATCAGTTAGCATGCCAAATTCTTAAATACTTAATTACAACAAAGATATTCAAGAATTCATTATGGGATATATTTAATGTATTATTTTATATTTTATCTATCATTTCATACTTTAAAGACCGTTACACTAAGGAAATAATTACCTCTTTCTGAAACAATTGGGATTCTCACCTCAGTAGATGGTGCTGGCCCAGGCCAAAGTGTAGAATTATATTTTTTATAGGTAAAGCCTTAAAAAAAGTTATTACTCATTACTTAATGTTCAAGTTTGATTTGAGTCTGAATCCCTCCAGCTCTATAATCCAAAGGTCAAGTTATTTCATCTTTGATTGGATTATTTCATTGATCAAATTCTGAATTCTTTTAATATTTTTCAAGTTTGATAGGATCCAGACAGCTACAGATATGAATAGCATTCAATTTTATTTTGTATACTTCTCATGTCACAATGCCATTGTACATGTCATTGTCTTGACTAAATATTACTCCACCAGAGCAGCCACATGATGTTCTTCCATTATTACATTTCCTATCTTAAACATCTTATATTTCATTGTTTTTTATTTGCTCTGTTTTTTTTCTCCTACTACAATTTATGGATTCTCAGCCATGCTCTCTCCGTCATTTTCTTCATGTTAACATACCTGAAATCCTAACTCCATAAACAAGAGTTTAGAAATGCCTTGATCAGTTTATTTTGTTTCTATATCCTCTTTATATACAGCCAGTGTGATATAAATCTATGTCTATAAAAGTCTGAATTTCAATAATTATAAAATAAAACATCAGTCATGTTTAATTGGTAAACCATCTTTTTTCTTAGTAGTACATAAAATGAGGGTACATTTTAGAATCTGATCACTTAGATTTGATAAAATACCCTGTCATTTATTTATTTTAAAAGTCTCTGAAAGAGTGTAGAAGTCATTTCAATATTTCCAGGCATGTCATATCCTATCAAGGCATTTCTATGACCCTGTTGCAGTTTTACCTGGCTGTTCCCCACATCTGCTGCTCAGCTGTTAGAAAACTTCTATCCGCCATTATTCCTGGAACTTCCTTCTCTCTCCTGTCTTGAATTCTCTATCTCCAGGATCTCATGTCTTCTTCTTCTTTTATTTTCTCATTTGGAAAAGCTCATCATTGAGATCTTGAATTTCTGAAAAATGTTTTAATCTAGCTTCATAATCGATATTACTGTTTTGATAATTTCCTCATCTGTATTCTCCATATAATAAATTTTTATTTATTTTTTCAGAAACATTTGTCATTTAGATATTGCCCATCCTATGTTGATTCTCTTTTTTTCTTATCTTTCTTCCCATATTTTTTCTTTGTCTTTATTTTCTCTTTTCATAATGATTTTCTCAAATATATCTTCCAAACCTTCAATTGAATCTTTAATTTCTGGTATTCCATGTTTAATTACCAGTAGTTCTTTCCTGTTTTTCAAATATTTTCAAAAGATTTTATTCTTTTTAAATTATCTTATCTCTTGTACCATGGCAAATTTATTTTCATAGAAGTTTTATTTTTTTATCTGTATTGTTCCTGTTTCTTCCAAGTTCCATTTTATGTTTGTTTGTTTTGCTTTTTTCACATTAGATACTTCCTTCAAATATCTGGTGGTCCTTGGTTCTCTATTCAGATTTAAGAGTGAGGTACTTTGAATTTGATTGGAAGCTCTGTACACTTTGATAGGATTTGTTAACTGGCAGCTCCATACTTAGATGGATCACCAGGTGTGAATGTAGCCCTTCTGTGGGGACCCTCAAAGGTCAGGATCCTGAGTGAGCCAATTTGCTAAGACAGAAATCCTTCAACCTCTGTTGGGTTATAAGCCCATATCAGTGATCAATGAGCTGAATGGGGAAAGGAACTGGGGAGAGAGCTCCATTAAACTCCCTGTTTCATGATCGCACCTTGCCTCACTCCACCCCTGCCTCTGGGTCTATGTCCAGAATCTCTCTGCAGCCTTTCCTGTCCAAAAAGGAGGGCTCTGTCTTTAGCCTAAATTCTGGGTTGGGAGTGGGGTGGGGTAATATATTGCTTGAAGTTACGGGTACAGTCCTGATTTTTCTAATGGGGTATCTACATACAGGAGAAAGGTATAAAAGGTATACCTCAGTTGGTGAATGGACATTTGAAAGACAAATTTAACCTACAGAAAAGCAATATCAAGTCATGTGTATCTTGTTTCGTTTCCTCTTTTATTCACCCAACAAGTATTTATTTAGTATTTACTTTGCATCTGCAATAGACAACACAAATACTATGGTCATCAAGAAACTAGTCACAGTTCCTATTGTCATGTGCTTAGAAACAAACTAAGCAAAGAACATTAAAGAAATCATTACATAATCAGTTAATGAATTACACTTGCATTAAGTGCTTTGGAGTAAAAGACAGTGCTGTGAGAGGATACAAAAAGGGAGAATAACGAGTTCTGATGCACGTGTGTGTGTGTGTGACTAAGAACTAAACAAAGTTGGGGAGTGGAGGTGACATGTGGAAGGGGAGATATCCCAGGTAGACGGAATAGGATGATTACAGACTCTGTAGTCCAAAGGCCGGATGCAAGTGGGCTTGTTTAGGAATGGAAAGGACACCTGCATGGCTGGAGGACAGTGAGCCAATAGGAAAGAAGTGCAAGAGGAGAGGGCGAGATGAGTGGGGCAGCATACTCAGGTCCCACAAAGCCATACCAAAGATTTAAGGAGGGACTCCATCCGGTCTGGGTTTTGTTTTTGTTTTTGTTTTTTAAAGATTACTCTTCTTACTGATGGAAAATTCATTGAAGGGAGAACATTTAACTGCTGTGTGGGTGTAAAATTATGTAATCATTCTGATAAACGATTTGGCAAAATATATCCAGAACCTTTAAAAATTCATAGCCCTTGGTCTGTTCTACAATTCTATCTAGAAAGGTAAAAAAGAAAAAGATAAAATTTTAAATACATACATAATAAAGTTATTTATAAAAAATAATAATTAGAAACAACTCAAAACTAAGATTAGTACAGCAACAACTACACATATTGACTATTCACTGTCAATCTAGCTATTTATGCATATATTAACTTTTAAATTTCCTAACGTTTTTATGAGACAGATAATATTAATATTTCTATCTAACAGAGAGGGCAACTGAGGGGTTAAGCACCTTTTCCAAGGTCACAGGAAAGTGGCGAGTGAGAGTCTTGTGATTCCAATCTAGGTCACATGAATCCAGATCCTGTGTTCTTGACCACTACATGAAATTACTGACTGGCAACCAGGTGAGCAGCTACAGATCAGAGGATGGAATATTCTACAAACATTGAAATTCAATTCTCAAACAAAATTGTAAGACTTTGACAAAATGTTTATAAGGCAATAATGAATAAAAATATATCAAGACATAAAAGTGGCTATGTATGCTCGTGATTTTGTAAAATAAAGGTACATATGTGTGTAGTGGGGTTATTAATCTTTATTAGACTGTAATTCTTTTCAGTCTTTCTTTTCTATCTAGATCATAGAATTCTCTCATTCCTACTCCAAGGAGCCTTTTTCCAAGCCTATTTCACACTGTAGGCATGGATCACCCACTTCGGAAACAGCTCTAACAACTGTAAATCTCAAAGACAGAAGTTGCAAGCTACTGATGTGCTGCATAAAAATACTCACAGGCTTGCTTGAGGAGCAGCTTTTTCTACTCCCTGAAAGATGTGTAACTGTGGAAGAGAGAGAAGAAGGCTGAGAGAACAAGCAGATGGGAGGAAGGAACTGAGATACCTCAATCTTTGGGGAAGAAAACAGAACCTTCCTTTGCAAGTACCAGGGAAGTATAGATGGTGACACAATGCGAAGAGTCCTCTTGTTGCTGGTCAGAGAGTTTTACCAACTACCAGCTTAGTGCCCCAGATCATCTGCCTCCGTCCAACTGGTTCCGACAGGCAGTTCACTAACTGATCATTCTGGAAATAGGTAGGGAAATCAGATGTCCAGTGAGGAGATGATGGCTGCAGGAGAATTTGGGTGGATACAGCAACTAATATACCTCTTCTGTTACAGAGGCATAGCAACAAAGGAGAGGAAATACAGCAACATGTCAACCGTGCTCATTTAAGTTGTGATTATAGGTGATTTTTATTTCCTTCTTAGAACTGAATTGTATTTTCAAAGTATTCTATGATGTATGACATATATAATCAGAAGATGGTTGAAATAAAGAACATCTTCATTGGAATATGTGCCTGATATACGGCAACCCCGTTTTCATGCTGGGTTTGGCCAAGAGAGCACCTGCAGCTGTGCCAAGAGTTCTCTTTGAAAGTCCATCTGGGTTCAGCCCAATTAATAAATAAACTCAAAGGCCCAGGGTTCTTCATTGTAATGCACAGGCATAGTGATTTTAGCTTGATCATCCAAAGGCATAGTCCAGAAAGAGAACAGTCTGAAGACTACTAGCTTCAAGACAGGATGAAATTAAAAATGTTTGTCTATGTTGTACTCTGCACTGCTGGAATAATTTTTGGTCCACAGTCTCCTCTGAGTGACTTCCTCCAGAGAAGTTATCGCAATTGCACTTATATTTATTTGTATGACTAATGCCTGCCTACTTCAGTAAACTATAAACTCCACGGGAGTAGAATCTCCAATATTTTATTTCTTATCATTGAAAATCCAATCCAGAGGCTATATTTGTATATATATATTTGCATAGATACTGCTCAATAAACATTTTATTCATTTGATTGAAAGAAAACCATTTATAAGAAAAGAACGGTTTTCCTCAAGGTATTTTTAGATCAGCAAAGGTCAAAATAGGCCTTGAAACTTCTGACTTGTGATTACGTTCCATGCAGAGATGCTACAAGGCAGGACACTAATTAATTCTCCATGTTATAGACCAAGGAAGCTTCCTGTGGCACTTGCCACCTAAAAATAGTCTTAAAAGATGAAAAGAAGTTAGCCAATTAAAGTGGCGTGAATTTCAGGGTGTTTAAAGCCTTATAGGGAGATTGAGATGTGGAGGCCGATCATGGAAAAAATATGACCATGATGTGGCAGTAGCACACACAAGCTTTATTGGTGACACTTGGACAGGTTTGGATGCAGGGGAAGTCCCTTCCAGCAGGAGTGTGTTCTCAGGCAAAGGCATAGAGGTTGCTACTCAGAAGAGAAGGGCAGAGAAACTCCCAGGAGACAGTGAGAGGAGAGAGTGTGAAAGGAGATTTACGTGTTTGGTGACGTCAGCTCAGCAGCGCAGTGAGGAATTTTTGGGTCAGAGATCTCTGAAGGTCAGCAGCAGGTAGGGATCTTCATGTCCCAGGCCTTCTCTTGTTTATCTCCAGCAAATGTGAGGTGAGGTTTGGGGTGGGTAAGGGTCAGGCAGGCTCACAGCAGCTAAAAAATGTGCTTGTTTAGGCCATTTAAAAAAATAATTGGATATACAATCTCCTCTGAGTGCCTTCCTACAGAATAGTTCCCCTTTAACCTGGGAGGAACAGTTCAAGACCTCCAGTGGATGCCTGAAACTGGTTAGGGCCAAACATATATACTATGTTTTCACTGTGTGTACATACCTACAATGTTTAACGGAGGACTTATCACACACTGTGGTCATAACTTTTCAGTTTGAAGTGTGACAGCAAAATGAATATGAATTTCTTTTTCCATCTTCACAATTTCACAGAGAGATTTGTTCTTACTGTAGGTCTTAGCAGTCTCAGTATACAATTTTTTTTCCTTTCCTTAGTAAGTTGTGAACTTTCACCTTTTCACTTAAAGGAAACACTTTATGGTTTCTCTTTGGCATATCTGATTTACCAGCATCACTACTGCTTCTCTCTGGGAACATTATTAAATAAAATAAGAGGTACTTGAACACAAGCACTGTGATACCACCAGGGTCAATCTGATAACCCAGACGGCTACTCAGTGATTCACGGGCAGGGAACGTACACAGTGTGGATCTAATGGACACGGGGATGGCTCATGTCCTGGGCGAGACAGAGCATGGAGCTAGATTTCATCATGCTACTCAGAAGAGTCAGTAATTTAACACTTGTGAGTTATTTATTTCTGGAGTTTTTCACTCAATATTTCCAGACTTTGTTGACTAAGGGTAGCTGAAACCACAGAAAGCAAAATGGCAGATAAGAAGGAAATGACTGTACAAAAATTTGAGTTTGGTATGGAGTGGGCTTTGAGCTAACAGAACTCCACCTGCTGTGAAGAAGTAAACAATTTAGAGACCAATACACCAAGGTCATCTTTGAGTCATCTCTACGGGAAGTATGGTGGGCTTGGGGGAGATGACCAGTTGGCGCTACTAGAAGAAATGGGGTAGTTGTAGCAGAGTGGACAGGATTCTGTGTGGAGGAGCCTTGTGTGCCATTCTGAGAGTTTGAACTCCAGGCCACAAGCAATATAGGAGCCATTAAGAATGTAATAGTTCCCAGCCATCTACACTTTTTACAAAGGTCCTCATGTGACTTCAATAGTTGAAAATTAGTTGAAAAATGCTGTTCTAGAGCCTTGCTGTCAAAATGTAGTTCAGGGACCAGCAGGATTCACACTCCCTGGGAGCTTAAGATAAATGTACAATATCAGGTCCTACTCTAGCCCTGCATTTTAACCAAATACCAGGTGATTCCTGGCTACATTATACTGGCCTAGATTAAATGACCAAAGGTTTACCTCTACACTTCAAATATAGAATTATTCAGAAGAAGTTCTCTCTTAATAACTTTTAGTTTCTTCAAAGTTATATATAAATGATATGTAAGTGGTAGAATAGCTTTACAGGCTTGTGATTAAAAACGACAGTATCCCACCTGTTCCCCCATTCTGGCTCTGCAAAGGCAATCTTTGGTGGGGTACTTATTTTGTACTCATAGATACTATTTTTATATTTGTCATTACTGTTTTTAATATTGAGCATATTTCTACTAAGTTTTCACTATAAAAGATGAGTATTTAGCACTCTTTCCCCTCTACTTCCCACCCCATATAATCAAAATTCTCCCTTAGCTGTCCTAATTTGATTTATAATTTTTGTTTAAATCCATATTCAATGTTTACATTGATATGACTATGAAAAATCCTATTTACAACTGTAGTTAGAGATTAAATTTTTTTCTTTTACTTTACTTTTTAAACCCCTTAAGTTTTCTTTCTTGATGAATGATTATTCATTCATCTACTATCCCCTGTCATAAGTATAAAATTTCTCAAACAAATCAGGTATCATTAATTAATTAACAACTTCTCCTCCTCCCCCTTGTCCCTTTTTTCTTTACTGTCCTCCTCCTCTTTCTTGTTTGTCATCTGACGTGTTCCAAAAGGAGCTGGGTGCTCCCTGGGCCTCTTCCACAGCTCCCATCCTGAAGAATCCTCAACAATTGCCTTGGGCCACTCTACCATTCTCTCTTACATTGGATTCATTCTTTGAATCCCATGTCTTCCTTCTCTCTGCTTATGCCATCCTTTTGGTGGACCATGCCATTCTATAGATGTTTGAGAAATGAATGTTTGCAATCTCATGTCCTTGTTTACCCTAACGTTTTATTAGCTGATTAAGAATTTTAGGTTAGAAATTACTATTTTTCCCTCAAAATTTGAAGACATTTCCCTACTGTCTTCTTACTTCCATTATTATTGAGAAATCTGATAGATTTTTATTATTGATCCTTCATATAAAACCAGCTCCCTTCTACTCCCTTCCCCCGTTTTTAGAATCTTCTCTTTACACTCGCTCAGATCCTGCAATTGCACTGTCATGTGCTTTACTGTGGATCTATTTTCATCTGTATTATTGGACACTTGGTGGACCCAGTATTATTTACCTAGGTCTGCTGTAAAAAAGTACCACAAACTGAGTGGCTTAAAGAACAGAAATTTATTGTCTTCAAGCCCTAGAAGCTGTAAGACTGAGATTACATTTGACAGTTGCTTCTGAGAACTGTGAGGAAGAATCTATTCCATGCCTCTCTCCTAACTTCTGGAGGTTTGCTGGCAATGTTGGGCATTCCTTGGCATGTCGATGCTTCACCCCATCTCTGCCTGCATCTCCATGTGGCCTTCTCACTGTGTGCCTCTAGGGCTGTGTTCAAATTTCTCCTTTTTGAAATGACACCAACAGTCATATTGGACTGGTGAGGATTAATGACCTCATATTTTGTTGATTATATCTGGAAAGATGATAGTTCCAAACAAGATTATATTTTGAATTACTGGGAGTTAGGACTTCAGTGCACTTTTACACATAATAGCACCTTTGAATTAGAAATTTAATTATTTAATACTGAGAATTTCTTTGAATTGACTCTATGAAAATTTTCCTGTGTTTTGTTTATTGTGTTCTCTCTGGAACATTTGCTATTTTGATCATAGAACTTGTGAAGCAAACTTTTAGGTGTATTAACTTATTTCTTCCTTTTCATCTCTTTCTCTTAAAACATTTACCTTTCAATATTTTAATTTAATGTTTTATATTTCCTATCGTCTACAAACCCACAATACCCCACCCACGCACTATCTAGGTCTATGTGTATATCTAAGGACTCTTGTATATTCTCTTACTATGTTAGTTTTTATACCATTGTGCTTTTGTTTCGAGATCATATTATATTGCCTTTTCCGTCTAATGGCATTAGTGATATTATTTGACGTTTTCTTCACCCGCCATTGTTTACTCACTTCCTTTTTGTTTTGTGTCTGTTTGGGTATCTGTTTTTGTAAATGAGAAGTGGAGCATAACTAGCTGAACTGACGCACTTTGTGTGCATTTAAGGCTTGCCAGTTAGTGCACTTTAATCTTGGATGGTTTGGATGGGTGCAGTGGGACCATTTTTTTCCCTTGAACCTCTAAGGACTGTGTATTTATACTCTGCAGCAAATTATTCAGATTTCCTATGTTGAAGGCAAAGGCCTAGAGGCCTAAATTCTGGGCATCCAATGAAGAAAGGAAGATAAGGTTTAATATTTTACTTATTTTCTCTGTTTTAAATCCTTTAGTCCCAGACGGTTAAGGCACTCTAAATCACAGGATGAGATAGGAAGTCAGCACATAATACAGGTCATAAAGACCTTGCTGATAAAACAGTTTACAGTAAAGGAGCCAGCCAAAACCCACCCAAACCAAAATCACGATGAGAGTGACCTCTTGTCGTCCTCACTTCTACACTCCTACCAGCCCCATGACAGTTTACAAATGTCATGGTGATGTCAGGAAGTTACCCTATATGGTCTAAAAAGGGGAGGCATGAATAATCCATCCCTTGCTTAGCATATAACCAAGAAATAACCATATAAATGGGCAACCAGCAATCCTTGGAGCTGTTCTGTCTACTTTCTTAATAAACTAGTAAACTCTGTCTACTTTCTTAATAAACTTACTTTCACTTGAAAAAAAATAAAAATAAATTCTTCAGTCCTCGTCTGTACCTGGTGTTTCCTTGCGGTAATGAGTTTCCAAGAATGGCCCTGCCCCATAATGAACCCACATCTCCTGGTGATCACGTTTTTGTGTGCTCCACTCATCTTAAATCTGTGCTGGCCTTGTGAGTGTCTTCTGACCAATATAATGTGGCAGAAGTGATGGTGCATGACTTCCAACTCCATGACGTAGACTCTTTGTAGCTTCCACCTGGATCTCTTGGAATGCTTGCTTTAGAAGAAGCCAACCTCTCTGGAAGAGTTTCAGTTTCTCCGAGACTGCCAAGCTATGATGGGCCAAACCAGCCATATGGAGAGTCAGTGTGAAGAGAGTAGCACCTGGTCAGTCTCTAGCTGTTCCAGCCATCCCAGCTGAGGTTCCAGGCATGTGAGCAAAGAACTCATTTTGGACATCCAAATCATTCAAGTCTTCGGAGATTCCAGGCCAGACAACAGACATCTGACTGGAACTATGTTAGAGAGACCCAGTGAGATGTGCTCAATTGAGTTCTATCATCTCATAGAACCATGAGGTATAATGGTAGATGGTTATACCTATGTTTGGGGGAATGATTTGTTACACAGCAATAGATTAGATAAACATCTCTGGTCCACAAGATCTTTGTTTCTTTCCTTTCCAAAGAATAAACCTCCAATTTTTTGTTGGGGTAGTCTCCTAGCTTGCAGAGCAAGAATGGGGGCCTAAGGGTCCAACTGCTCCTTTAAATGGCATTTAAACAATCCCCTGCTTTTCAGCCATATCGCTACCTCCAAAGCCATCAGCTTCTGAACTGTTTGGATGTTCTGTAGTTAAATTCTATTGCTGCACAACTGCTACCAATGAAGCTCAGAATTCATCTCAAGTTTTCTGAGCAGTTATTCCAACCCATCTGCTTGCCAGCTTCCAGAATTCTGTTTCAGTTAATTCCTCTGCTGTTAATTTTGTCTTAGTGGTTTTATAGTTTTTAAGGGATTAATTTATTTTATATCTTTAACCAGACATCTCTAGAAACCATTTTCTTAAAGGACCTTACTCAGAATAGAACATTGTAAACAAAATAAATAGTGCTTTCAAGTAGATTAAAACTAATTACTTACAAATAGGTAAGTCTGAAGGCCCACTTTATAAAATTTGAGACATCAGTTCCAGCCACTAAAGTTCCCTAAATAACTAGCTTGGGGGCCCCTTTTATAAGTGCATATTACAAAAAACAATACACAGGCAGGCAAAGGATGTTCTTAAAAGCACTCTTGCCAGGGATTCTGTATAAATATTGCTTAGACTTACAAGATTTCAAAAGGATGCAATATGGATCCTCTTTCTCTCAAGCCTCCCTCTTCCCCAGGCACTGTCCTGCTACAGTGCAGTTCTGTAATCCACATATACTTGAAGTTCTTTGCAAAAATAATTTGCCAGATGACAGCTTATTATGGAAGTATTTTTTGTGTCATAAGCAACAAAAATAACAATTCCCAACTTCTTTCAAGATGAGTCACGTTTTTTGAGACCATAGCCAAGTATTCTTAAATTTTAAAAATATCTTATTTTGCTTATAGAAAGCAATGTGGCTGTCCACAGATGGTTCAAAAGAGCAAGGAAACTTGGGGGGAGTTATGAAGGACAGAATTAGGGAGCAAATGATTTAAGCAACACCAACTTACTCGAATTTCACTTTGATTTTTATGTCTGAAAATATAGCTTCAGTTTATGAAAGCCCTTAATATGATTTAATAAAAGACCCTCAGACAAGCCTTTTCTTCTAAATGCGGTGTAACATGGTTATCATGAAGCCTTAATTTCAAGTTAATTATCATAATATGCTAGTAGGTTTCATAAAACCCTTTAGAATCCCTTGGGAATGAAAGCATTACATTCTGCTGCCCCCTGGCAGACGTTTTGTTTACTGAATGTTGTGAGCTGCCCTAAGAAATATGAAAACAGGATAGAGGCAGCCCTATTTTTCTCTACAGAAGATAAAATATTTTTTCAGTGTTTGTTGTTTGATGAACAAATATTTGCATTGGGATGAAATTTGTTTGAATTAGAGGGTTGCTGAAGCAGAACGAGCTTGTCTGAGTTCCTGGCCTCAATTTCTCTGTAAGTGGGAATAGTTAACATTAAATGAAATGTTAAAAGCAGATAAATGTTATAAATAAACAATCAGAGAGAAATGCTACAGTCACTGTTCTAGGTGCATTGTCAGGAACTCAAGCTATCAATCACAAAGCTAAATACAGTGAAGTTGATGTCTATGTACATTCTCAAAGGTCCAGGATAATGAGCACCTTGCAACTACAAGCATCAATTGTGCACACCTGCTAGAGAGGAAGAGGAAAAACGTTGAGCTGGTGGAGAGGAGTATAAACATCATCCCTTCCATCACTTTGCCTATGTTAAATTTCTGTTAGAGCATTTACAAAATCACTTGTCTTCTGAGAACCCTCCCCATGAGAATGAAGAAGTCCTGTAGATACTTCACAAAATGAGGGCAAAATAAAATATAAAACTATTGATATTTTGTTTCCACTTGCTGTTGCTAAGAGTAAAAGAAGCAATGAACTACATTCATGGCAACACGATGGAGATTTTTTTTAATTGCCTAGGAGTTTTTTAACTGACATGTTTGTGGGGAATATTTGATGAAGAAGTCAAGTGGGAGATAACCTGATTTTGACGGCATCTCGCCCGTGTCAGAATGGTTCTAGAGCTGGGAAAGTGAGGTAGAGTGGAAGTGGATCAGATTTCAACAGCAACCAGTGACTGTTGTTATCTTCTGTGGCCCGCCAGGATTTTAATTGTTTTCCAAATAGAATAGAGTAGTTTTGATGCAGTACAGGAGAGCCCCAAAATTGGGACTTAGCCCAGGAAAGAATTCCAGGGCAGGTCAGTGATGTGCGACAGCAACTTTTATTAAAGCGGCAGTGTACAGCAGCAGCAGAGATACCGTTCTTTGTGAAACAGGGCTACCCCATAGGCAGTGTACCCATTCTTCACTCATATTTATAACCACTTTAATTACATGCAAATTAAGGGGTTATTCCAAAATTTCTAGAGAAGGGGTGGTAACTTCTGGGTCTTTGCCATGGAAAGGAGCAGTAACTTCCAGGTGTTGCCATGGCAATAGTAAACTGACATGGCATTGGTGTTATGAGATCTTTGGGGTGTTGCTTTCCTGGCCAGAAACCTCTGTGGCCAGTGGTGCCTTTGGCCGAGTTCTTGTCCTACATCCAGGAAGAATGAGATATGCAGAAAAGTGGAAGGTGAACAAGAAAGATAGGAGCTTTATTGAGTGTTACAATAGCTCAGAGGAGACCTGCAGTGGGTAGCTGCTCTCTGTAGGCAGATCATCATCCCATCAAGTGTTCAGCTCTCAGCAGAGAGAAGGTCCTGGAGAGGGCAGCTCTTCTCTGCAACTTGTCTTCTCGATGTCTGCAGCTTTCAGCAGAGAGGAGGCCCTGGAGAGTGTGACTCCTCCTCTCTGCCAGCAGCTCATTCCAGGGCCTCTGCAGCTGGTCCTCCCATCCTCTGCTCTGCTCTGGCTGAACCCAGGGCTTTTATGGGCCTCAAAGAGGGGAAGTGTATGCTTATTGGTCCATGGGCAGCCATGAGCGGGCCCAGGATAAAGCATCATGAGCTCCCCTTGCAGGGTGCAGGACTGCCAGCCCACCCCCCAGGCTTCAGGCCTGCCCTGGCCTGGAGATGGGGTTTCACTGGAGACCTGCCCCCTTCCACCCAGGAGGCTGTCTGCCTCCTGTGGCCATCTATGGTGCCCAGGCTGCTGGCACCAAGGATCACTTGCAGGCCAGTGCCCAGCCACCCTCAACCTCACGTCAGCTTCCCCTTCCAGAGGGGGCCCCAAAGTCGGGAGGGGGCAGAGGCAGCAAGGGGCTGGCATGTCAGCACTGCCCTGAGCAGGTGCACACCTGGCTGGGCTGTGACAGTGCCCAGGTTTGGTCCCAACCCCCAAGATTGGAGCAGGTTCCAGGAGCTGGGAGAAACCAGGCAGTGAGAACAGGGATCTTAGGGCCTGCATGGGCAAAGGGGGCCTTCCCAGGTCCCCCAAGAGTGCAGGGATGCCTGGGTCTGCAGCCCTGGTTTGGGTGGCTGCAACTGCACCCTGGAGGCAGGGCTTCTGCCCTCTCTGTTGGGTGGGAGGCCCAGATCCACAGCCACAATTTGGGCAGCTGCAGCCCTGCCCAGGAGGGCAGGGCTCCTGCCTACTCCCAATTTCCAAGAGCACAGGGGTGCCCAGGTCTTGGCTATTTGGGGTCTTTTTTGGTTCCATATGAATTTTAAAATAGTTTTTTTTCTAATTCTGTGATGAATGTCAATATAATGGGAATAGCACTGAATCTATAAATTACTTTGGGCCGAGTGGCCATTTTCACAACATTGAGTCTTCCTATCCATGAGCATGAAATGTCTCTCCATTTGTTTGTGTTCTCTCTGATTTATTTTAGCAGTGGTTTGTAGTTCTGGAAGGGGTCCTTAACTTCCCTTGTTAGCTGTATTACTAAGTATTTTATTATTTCTGTGGCAATTGTGGATGGGAATTCATTCATGGCTCTCTGCTTGCCTGTTGTTGGTGTATGCAAAAATGATAGTGATTTTTGCGCATTGATTTTGTATACTGAGACTTTACTGAAGTTGTTTATCAGCTTAAGAAACTTTTGGGCTGAAAATATGGGGTTTTCTAGATAGAGGATATTGTCATCTGCAAACAAGGATAGTTTGACTTCCTCTCTTCCTATTTGAATACACTTTATTTCTTTCTCTTGCCTGATTACCCTAAACTTCCAATACTATGTTGAATAGGAACGGTGAGAGATGGCATCCTTGTCTTGTGCCGGTTTTTAGGGGGAATGCTTCCAGCTTTTGCCCACTCGGATGATATTAACTGTTTTTTTTCATAGATAGCTCTTATTATTTTGAGATATGTTCCTTCAATACCTAGTTTATTGAAAGTTTTTAACATGAAGGGATATTGAATTTTATCAAAAACCTTTTCTGCATGTATTGTGATATTCATGTGTTTTTTGTCTTTAGTTCTGTTTATGTGATGAATTGCATTTATTGATTTGCATATGTTGAACCAACCTTGCATCCCGAGGATGAAGCCAACTTTATTGTGATAGATAAGTTTTTGATGAAGTTGGATTTGGTATGCCGGTATTTTATTGTGGACTTCTGCACTAATGTTCATCAAGAATATTGGCCTGAAGTTTATTTTTTGTTTTACTTCCGCCAGGTTTTGGTACCAGGATGATGCGGGCCTCATAAAATAAGTTGGGAGGAGTCCCTTTTTTTCAAATTTTTATAGTAGTTTCAGTAGAACTGGTATCAGCTCTTCTTTGTACCTCTGGTAGGATGTAGCTGTAAATCTATCTGGTCCTGGACTTTTATTTATTTATTTTTTAGTTGGTAGGCTGTTTACTACCGCCTGAATTTCAGAACTCATATTGGTCTATTCAAGGATTCAGTTTCTTCCTAGTTCAGCATTTGGAGGGTGTATGTGTCCAGGAATTTGTTCAGTTCTTCTAGATTTTCTAGTTCATGTGCACAGAGGTGTATACAGTATTGTCACATGGTGGTTTGGATTTCTGTGGGGTCAGTGGTCGTATCCCCCTTATCATTTCTGATTTCCTACCTCAATTTTATTTTAGGTTTTAATTCATTTTGCTCCTTATTGTATACAAAAAAATAGCTTAGGTCAGGGTTAAGAACATTCCCGCTTTCGTCAATGTAAACCAGTGTTTTTCAAGTATGTTTTGCAGGCTCCTTGCATTAGAATCACCGGAATGATAATCAGGTCCTCTCCCTAACCTAGTGAATCAGAATCTCTGGGGTTCAATCTAGGAATATGCATATTAACATCCTTAGGCAATATTGATAAAGTGTGAATTTTGGTAAAGCAATCTTTGTTAGGCTGCATATTTTCTGACTCTTAGAACTTTATGATAAAGAACATGCATGTGTTACCATATTGCAGAGAGTGGCAAATTTCCTAGATTCTTCACATGCTTCCTTGGACAAATACAAGATATGAATCCCATGTGAGTATACTCAGTTTAGATTTGGTTCCATTAAGAAAAGTAATTGGAAATGTAGAATTGTCCCTTAATGTAATGAAAGCCTTCTGACAGATTCAGCCTGAACTTTTATTCCAGGGTCAGGATTTCTCTGCCCTTAGCAATTTTTAGGAAGTTCTATGGAAATCTCTCAGAGTAACGAAAATAGGCTAGAGAAATTAGCACCAAAACCCTGAAATACTTTTATTTGTGCAGTTAACCCTGAGTTAAAGGATTTCTGCTTCCTTTCCCTATACAAGCATAGACACACATACTCAAATATGTTTCTAATGTATATGTCAGTGCTGGTTTGTTTACCCTAGATTGTGTGTTGCATTTTGTTATTTAGGGTTTTTTTATTTGTTTTTTGAGTTATTTGGTATTCTGTGTTATATTTTCTCTCCATTTCGTGATATGTGTCATTATTTTAAGTGAAATAATCCAGGCACGGAAAGACAAATACTGCATACTATCACTCATATGTAGGAGCTAAAAAAGTTTGATCTCATGGAGGTAGAGAGTAGGAAAGTAGTTACCAGAGGCTGAAATGAGTGAGGAGGGGGATGAAGAGAGGTTGGTTAATGGTGCTAATGCACGGTTATACAGAAGGAATGAATTCCAATGCTTGATAGCACCATAGGGTAAATGTAGTTAAGGAGAATTTATTGTATATTTCAGAATAACTGGAAGGTAATATTTGAAATGGTCTCAACATAAAGAAATGATAAATATTGAGGTAAGGGATATTCTAAATATCCTGATTTGATAATTACAGATCATAAGAATATACCAAAATATCAAATGTATCACATATGTATGCATTATTATGTATTAATGAGAGAAAAGATTTTTGCATAAGGATGTTTTTATTTTTCAATATTATACATAAGATATGGTGATAGCTTAAAATATGTCCACAAATATTTTAGCTCCTCCCTCCATAAGGTGAAACCAAATTCACCTCCCGTTGATTGAGGTCTGTGCTTAGTTGCTTTTTTCTTGTAAGCAAAATATGATGGAAATGATGTTGCGTGACTAGACTGTAAAATGCATTACTGTTTAATCCTTGCAATCTCACTCTTGGTTTATTTGTTCTGGGGGAACACATTCAAGAAGCCCTGTGTGGAGGCTCAATTAGCAATGAGCTGAGCTGAATTCTGCCAATAGCCGTGTGAATGTACCATCTTGAAAGGGAATCCTCCAGATCAACAGGTCCTCCAGCATACTAGTTGCTACTTGAAAAGGCATGTTGTATGGAGTGTTTTCCAGGCTCCTATAGGCAAATGACAGAGTAGATTATTGTAATTTTGGAGACAGAGTAGATTATTGTAATTTTGGAGGAAAGCTTTGCCATCCTCTATGAATTACAACCTTCCAATTGAGAAACATTTTTGGTTTGCTACAGGGTTTTTGTGGAGACTGAACATTTGACCACAGGCTACCAAGTTACCATGCAATCTGTGCTGCCCATCACAAACTGGTATTATTTGACCCATTAAGCCATAAATTTTAGCATGCACAGCAGAAATCCATTATCAAATGAAAGGGCGAACATACTAGATTAGGCTCAGGTAGGTCCCAAAGGCACAATTGAGTTGCATGAGGAAGATTCAGATGCCCATGGCCTCTTCTCCTGTTACATTGTCTTATTTCTTTCAAACTTCTTAACCTAATCTCATAGGAAGTTCCCTATGACAAATTGATTATAGAAGAAAGAGACCAGGCCTAATTTAACAAATGGTTCTGCAAAATATACAGGCACATCCTAAAGGTGAATGGCTGTAGCACTGTAGCTCCACTCCAGGATGGCCCTGAAAAGCAGTGATAAAGGGAAGCCATCCAGTGGACAGAAATTCAAGCTGTTTATTTTTCCTAAAGGAAGAGCTGGCCAGAGGTATGGTTCTATACCTATTTCTGGACTACAGCTAAAGGGTTGGCTGGATAGTCTGGAACTTGGAAAGAACATAATTGGAAAATTGGTTACAAATAAGTCTAGGAGAGACATATGTGACTAGTCCTCCGTGAATGGGCCCTTGGTGTAAAGATGTTTATGTCCCTTGTAAATGCTCACCCAAGAGTGATCTCAGCAGGAGGAGATTTTAATAGTCAGGTGGAAAAGATGACTTATTATGTATATGTCAGTGAACTTCCATCCTCAGCCATTCCTGTTGTTGCCTGTTGGGTTTAGGAGAAAAGAGTCCATTGTGACAGGAAGGGAGGGTAAACATGGGCTCAGCAAACAACCTTTAAATCGCTAAGGCCAGTCTGGCAATAGTCATGGCTTAGTACCCAAGCTGCTCCCAAGTTGCTTTCCTTGTTGGCAGTATTTCTGCCAAAACTGCCATCTATGGATTTACAGAATGTCTTATCCATCACTATGACATTAACACAGCATTGCTGATAACCAAGGAAATCACTTTGCAGCAAATGAATTGGAGCAATAAGCCCATGCTCATGGAATTCACTGACATATCATATGACACCATTGTCCTGAAAGAGCTGACTTGTTAGGATGCTGGAATGGCCTTTTAAGAATTTGATTATGGCACCAGCTCAGGTACAATAACTTGGGATTGGCAGTGTCTTCCAGGATATGGTGTATGTGCTAAATCAGAATCTAGTATTTGGTGCTCTTTCTCCAATAACCAGGATTAGGTCCAGAAATCATGGAATAGAAATTAAAGTGGCTGTTTTCAATATTAACCCTGTAAGTCCACTAGCAAAATGTTTTCTCCCTATTCCCATAACTTTAGGCTCTACTTGTTAGCATTTAATTACAACAGGAAGAAGGCTTCTACTAGGGGATATAATTCAATTGAATGGGAAGCTGAGATGGTCACCTAATTAAGTTGTGTGTCTCAAGCCATTGAATCATGAAACAAACAAGGACAAGACTGTACTGGGTGTGTTATATTTTCCTATCAATAGGAAATTGGTAGCTACTATACAGTTAGAATAAGGAGGGGTATGTCTGGAATACAGAAATGATGCCTGTGTGTTTTTCTTTTTTTTTCTTTTTCTTCTTTTTTTTGGTTTACCATGTATTACATGTAAAAATTGCTGTGTGGAACTTATATTCATTTATTTTGCAATTATTGAATAAATAATGAATGGACTTTGGAGTCAGAAGTTACTCAGCACAGAGGAATGAGTCACAGTTTGTTCTCCTAAAATTTCAATTCCTAATTCTCCCTTATAACTAGCAATATATTTCCAGAGTAATAAGGTGAAATGGTCCACGAGCAGTTTCTCTTTACCATGGTTGTTTTAATTCCATACACATTCTTCTACATTTTTGATCCTTTTTTTCTGCCCTCAGTGCTCCTTTTCTTTATCTCTACCTTAGCAGTGTGGTGGCTGAACAAATTGCTTCAGGCTTTTAAAGGGAATAGACAAGACTGCTTTTTGTCATTATTAACTTTTGGGATTTATGAGGAGGCTGCTCACAAAGTGTGGGCAGAAATCATCTACTACCCATATGTTGCTGGCACTGGCAATATGTAAAATCTATGGAATAATTCTGCACAGCCAAACTTGCATAATTATTAGGAACACTTTATTTGAAAGTTAGAAGTTTTGTCTTATGTCCCTGGACACTTTTCTTACCAATTATTTAACCTCCACAGTAGTTACCACCATCCACCTTTCATTATCTTAAAAATATTTTAAAATATTATGGAAGTAGGAAGATTTAAATGCATATGATGAGGATGAGTTAGAAAATGTGAATTCAATTCAGTTTTTAGAAAATTTATATTGGCTTGGATTGGGTAGTAACTGGGTTATAAGGAAATAAGGCTATTCATTTTTTTGTATGTGGATAAGAAAGAGATTTTATTGACTTCATTCTTAAGTTATGAGTGGTATTCTCCTATTTATACCTAATCATATCTCTTAAAGGAAGTCTGGCCTAAGTTCTATAGGTACAAAAACTTCAATGTCCATTTTAAAGCTGAGAGACTACTGAACTTCAGAGAGCTAAATGGCATCCCGATAAGTTGCATAAGTGATAGGATGGCCCTAGAATCCAGGTTTCTTCCATTCACATCCATGTATTTGATTCCTAGTCACATTAATACCCATGGAAGTGGGAGGGGGTGGAATTATTTTCTTTAATACCTTAGTTTGATTGTTTCTCAGCTTCTCACAGCTTGAGTGATTACTGGCACATCTGCCATTTCAGAAGGTGATCAGAGTGACTGTGGGCATAAGAATAGTGAGAGATGATGGGGAGTCTTGCTGAGAAATAGGTGGAGTCTGAAGTGGTGAGGGGCTGGGCTTGTCCATTCCAATGCATAGTTAGTTCCAGAAACACATTCCTTTTATTTTGGAAAAAAAAAAACTGGATCCCTTCCTTATACCTTATATAAAAATTAATTCAAGATGGAATAAAGACTTAATGTTAGACCTAAAACCATCAAAACCCTAGAAGACAACCTAGGCAATACCATTCAGGACATAGGCATGGGCAAGGACTTCATGTCTAAAACACCAAAAGCAATGGCCACAAAAGCCAGAACTGACAAATGGGATCTAATTAAACTAAAGAGCTTCTGCACAGCAAAAGAAACTACCATCAGAGTGAACAGGCAACCTACAGAATGGGAAAAAAAATTTTGCAATCTACTCATCTGACAAAGGGCTAATATCCAGAACCTACAAAGAACTCAAACAAATTTACAAGAGAAAAACAACCCCATCAACAAGTGGGCAAAGGATACGAACAGACACTTCTCAAAAGAAGACATTTATGCAGCCAACAGACACATGAAAAAATGCTCATCATCACTGGCCATCAGAGAAATGCAAATCAAAACCACAACGAGATATCATATCACACCAGTTAGAATGGTGATCATTAAAAAGTCAGGAAACAACAGGTGCTGGAGAGGATGTGGAGAAATAGGAACATTTTTACACTGTTAGTGGGACTGTAAACTAGTTCAACCATTGTGGAAGACAGTGTGGTGATTCCTCAAGGATCTAGAACTAGAAATACCATTTGACCCAGCCATCCCATTACTGGGTATATACCCAAAGGATTATAAATCATGTTGCTATAAAGACACATGCACACGTATGTTTATTGCGGCACTATTCACAATAGCAAAGACTTGGAACCAACCCAAATGTCCATCAATGATAGACTGAATTAAGAAAATTTGGCACATATACACCATAGAATACTATGCAGCCATAAAAAGGGATGAATTTATGTCCTTTGTAGGGACATGGATGAAGCTGGAAACCATCATTCTCAGCAAACTACCGCAAGGACAAAAAACCAAACACTGCATATTCTCAATCATAGGTGGGAATTGAACAATGAGATCACTTGGACACAGGAAGGGGAACATCACATACCAGCACCTGTTGTGGGGTCGGGGGAGGGGGGAAGGATAGCATTAGGAGATATACCTAATGTGAATGATGAGTTAATGGGTGCATAATGGGTGCATTCCACCCCCTCCCACTTCCATGGGTATTAATGTGACTAGGAATCAAATACATGGATGTGAATGGAAGAAACCTGGATTCTAGGGCCATCCTATCACTTATGCAACTTATCGGGATGCCATTTAGCTCTCTGAAGTTCAGTAGTCTCTCAGCTTTAAAATGGACATTGAAGTTTTTGTACCTATAGAACTTAGGCCAGATTTCCTTTAAGAGATATGATTAGGTATAAATAGGAGAATACCACTCATAACTTAAGAATGAAGTCAATAAAATCTCTTTCTTATCCACATACAAAAAAATGAATAGCCTTATTTCCTTATAACCCAGTTACTACCCAATCCAAGCCAATATAAATTTTCTAATTTATATATACACGTGGCACATGTATACTTATGTAACAAACATGCACGCTGTGCACATGTCCCGTAGAACTTAAAGTATAATAAAATAAATAAATAAATAAATATTATTTTTTTTAAAACTTAAGTAGTGGTCACTAAGCTAGTTTCTAAAACATGTAAGTCATTCTTAGTTCCTTGGTTATACCTGAATTTGCTACCTGTGTGATTTTGACATGAGAAGTTGGTATCTTTAGAATCTACAAAAATGCCTCCCAGTTCCAAAGAAAGCAAGCATTCAAGTAGGCGATTTTTAGTAGATGGAGTAAGTTCTACCCACCAGATCAATGAGATAGGAAAAGACGTGAGACTAGCAGAGATTGTCTATGAAATTTAGTAACATTCCAACTTGATTTAAACAGAAAATACTCACTATTTTACCTTACAAGTAATTTTGCAATATAACATGTAACCAAATCATATTTTTGTAACATAATTGATTGAATAGAGAAACAAAATTTGAAGACCAACCTCATTGTTTGGACCCCTTTGAAAACAGTTGTAATGGCGTATATAGAGGCATTGTAGCCATAGCAGCTCAAGAACTCAATCTCCAGAGTTAAACGGATAATGGTTTAAATGTAGGCTCCAGTGTTCACTACCTATGTGTCTGTGGGTAAGTTATTTACCTTTCTAAGCTTCATTTTCCTCATCTGTAAAATGGCAATAACAATTGCAACTGCCTCTTAAGGTTGGTGTGACAATAACATTACGTTCGCTTTTGTGGCTAATAGAATATTTTACTGGCAAGTGTTAGAATATATTTATTCTCTTTGTGACCACAAAACCAAGATCAGATACCATAAATATGTATATCACAGAGGGTGGGAATGGAATAGCAGGACAGAGGGGATTGAGAAAGATGGTGAGGAAATGATTAATATAATGTGCCTAGTGGAATAGGTTGAATCAAGTGAAGGGGGGAAGACAGGAGAAATTGGAGAAGTGCAGAGACCACATCAAATGGTCTACACTAGGTGTAGACTGAAGGTATTGGCAGGTATGAGCTGGAAGGACAGGAGATTATGCTCAGCAGGTTAGTGTTGGTGAATACACTTTCTGAGGTGACAGTTGTCGGTAATGACAAAGCTCAAATTGTGTTCATGCTGAAGAGAAGGAAATAAGGAGATAATTGGAATTAATTGTGAAGGTCAAAGAACCATGAAGCCAGGGTAAAAAATGGGTGATTTACACATTCATAGAAGTCCCCAGAATGATGGTAAAAGTTGGCTTGGAAAATGAACAGCAGGTGGGAAGAAGATGTGGGGGTCAGGAAAGGCAGGTCTCCAAGGAGGATGAGTTATTTCAGGAATTTCGTACAGCATTTCGGAGCCAGATGGTGAGTCATACCTCCCGGCCTGAGGCATCTGGGCTTTCTGAGAAAGAGTCCAAACTTGAAAGAACTTGGAGGAAGGGCAGTATTTGGAGAGGAGAACTAAGTTGAAGATAGGACTAGAATCTGGGGAGCTTGGAGGGTTAAGATTCTTACTGCACTGCACATTAGAATCACCTCCCGGAGCTTTAGAAAGTCACCCATGTCTGAGTGCTTCCTAAAACCAGCGGCGTCTAATCTCTGAACTGAGGCCCTGTCAGCCACATATTGTAAAAGTTCAGAATAATGGGAAGGTTAGGTGAAACGTTGCTGAGGTCAAAAGTGAGTCAGCTGGAAAGAACAATCAAACATTAGGGAATGAGTCTAGAAAGATGGAGATGACAAAGGGACTGGCATTTGAGGCTGTGATGGGGACAAGAGGCATGGGATTAACTGCTCTCTGGATGGGGAATGGGGCTTTGAGCTGCTTACTCATTTTAGTGGTTTCTACATAGCCTCCCGGAAGAGTTTCATTACTCCCACAGTGGATATTGTGTGGACAGCAAGAGAAGCGGGCAGCAAATGCTGTGAGGAAATGCTTGGGATGAAAGGTTAGAAATATATACTGACCTTTATTTCCTTCCTGCTTCTTTCTTTCTCTCTCCGAAATTCTGCCTCTAAAGCCCTTGAAGTCAATGGAACTTCTCTCTCTCTTTCTTTCTCTCTCCCAAATTCTCACTCCAAAGCCCTGAAGTCAATGGAACTTTGTTGCCTCGTGAAATAGAAGTAATTTATTCAGTCATGGTCATCACTGATGGTGGACGCTGCACCTGCTTACGCTATTTCCTTTTGCTCTGCACTCAGGCACAAAGCCCAGCCCCTTCACCAGTTTTCTCAAAATCTCTTCTCACAAAGCACTAAACAAGGTTCAGAAGCACCTGCATTTAGGTTTAAGGGTGATCTGGATGGTGAATGGAGTTCCCAGAGGAACAGGATGCAAGATATCTCTACATACAGAGCCAGGGACATGCCCCAAACTTGAAGATAAACCAAGCAGTTCTCTGGTTACCTAATAACCTCAATTCTGAGTCCTAGATATCCCATACTCTTTCTCTTGGCAGTGGCCGTCAACTTTTTTGTAAATATATATAGTTGTATAGGTTGCTGTATCACTCACTTCCCTTAAAAATCCACCTTGGCTATACAATTCTTATACCCTACATAACCCTAAAAGTACGTCTAAACCTTTTCTCTTCACATGTAGAATGTATATACTGTGTGAACATGTAGACAGATACAAGCACGCGCGCGCACACACACACACACACAATATATCTATATCTATCTATATCTATATATATCTATATCTATCTATATATATATTTTTAAATATCAACACTCCCCCACCCCCAAGAGCAGTTCTATTCTGGTAAGTCCTAATAGGTACGAGGTTAAAGTACTCACATGGCTCCATCTTTTTGGATTATAACCAGGGTCCCACACTGGCAGTCAGTTGGAGAACATGGTGTCTGATCAGGCTGCATGGATTGGATCTTGTTTACTGGGGATTCATCCTCAGGGCCTGAGGTACACTCTCAGTAAAACCAGTTCCCTAGATCAAAAATGGGGATTCAAATTTCATCCTAAAGTGGTGTTGCCTCCCTATATCCTTCTGAAATACATTTCACTGATGGAAAAAAAATGGGGGATCCTTGGATCTCTTTAATGTTTGTGTTTCCCAAGTAAAATGTGCCCATAGTAGTTTGTTTCAACTAAAACTAAAGTTTCTGAACTATATTGAACAGCTCTGTGTTATGGATTTTAGCGCAGTCTTTGGTTAGAACACATGCATGGAGGGCTCCACTCTCATGACTTCATTATTTCTCAAAGGCCTCATCTCCATCGTGTTGAGGGTCATGATGTCAACATGTGAATTTTGACGGCACACAAATATTCAGTCCATTTAATGGGGGAAAAGCATTCTTGGCACAAGGACCAACAGATACAAAGGCCCTGAATTGGGAGAATTTCTCACATGTGTAAGGAATAGTAAAGAAGCTAATATGTCTATAGTGACATGAAAAATGGGGCCATATTAGGAGATGAAGTTAGAGATGTGGGTAGATGGGGTTGGGGGTGGGCATAATGGATATGAGGGGAATCAGATTGTAATGGACCTTGTAGACCATTGTCAGGTGCTCTGAGGAAGAGTGGATTGCACCAAGCAGAGGAGTAACACCATTGGGTTTAGAGTTACTAGGCTGCCTTGTTGGCAATAGCCTGTAGGGGAGTCAGGGCAGAGCACAGCAGTCAGTTAGGAGGCTATCGCAATAATCCAGGGGAGAGATTTTCGTGTATTAGACTGGTGGTGGCAGTCAGGGTGGCTAAGCATTGATCAGGTTAAAGAGATACTTTGAGTATAGAGTTGAGAGATGTGTCAGATACGAGGTGTGAGACATGGAAAGGAATCTAAGGGTTTATTTACAAATGAAGGAGTAGAATTGTCTGGAACTGAAAGAACAAAACTGAACAAAACTGAAGGACGAATAAGTTTGCTGGGGAAGATGAGGAGCTCGGTTTTAAACACGTATTGAGTTTGAAATGTATTAAACATCCAAGTGAATATTTTGACAAGGCAATTGGATATATGAATATGGGGTTTAAGGAAGGGATTTTGACTGAAGTTAAAAATTTAGAAGTTTTCAGCATATGTTTTATTCAAAACCATGAGACTGGAATAAATACAGATATAAAAGGCATGGGTGACAATTCAGTAGGTAAATCCATCCCCTTAAGAGTAAACTACATCCCCATCCAGAGGCAAGAGGCCTTGCTCTAGAGCCCTCAAAACCCATCAGAAAAAACTAATGTAGCTTCAGAACTTTTCCAGCAATCTCGTAGTTCTGTAGGAATGGTGGGTTACCAACAGATCTGTCAGCATGGAGCTGCATCAAGCCAAGATCCATCCATTCTCAGACACTTCCAGCTCCTCCTCCAGTATGAGACCAGGAATATACCTGCATTCCACACAGAGTCCCCAGGGTCTCTACTTACAGTTTTTGTAATGCTAACTGTTTCAATAAAAATATCTAAGCACAAGTACAAATCACTAAATTCATACTGAGAAAAAGAACGTTTTTTCCACCAAAGCATCAAAATCTGTGGAGACGTAATTTATATGACTATCCAGAATAGTTATGGTCTCTGACTGAAACAACTGCATTTAAATTACACTGCAGTTAAGATATTTTTCAGAAAAAAGGTGTTGCAGTTGATTTATTTGTGCAAAACAAAAAGGCCTATGGTGGTGGTTTTATAATATAATATGACAGCTTTTCTCATGGATATATTTAAGATATTCTTAGAGGACTGAAGTTTGTAAGTTGTCAAGACTAGACTGTTCCTACTTTTAAGAGTCCTATTATATCAATTTATACATCTGTGAATAAGTACATATATACAAACACACACAAACATTTCCAAGAAGTAGATTGAGGTGCATCTTTAGAATTAAGGGTTTTAAGCTGCACCTATGGCTAGTGATAAGGAAATAATATTCATAATTTATGTAATATATTCCATCTTTTATACCATATCTATATAAAATCTTTCACTTGGATAAATCTAGTAGGAAAGCCTTCAAATTTTTAAAAAATTGCATATTTATAAGACACTTTAATTTGAAAATAAAATGATTAGGAGTAGATAATAGCTGCACAAACTTGATAGGTGGTAAAAATTCTCAGGATAGTTATAAAGCAAATTATACAGACAGAACATGTAGGAAATCTGAAATAAGAGCACCACAGAAAGAAGTCCATTGGTCACTTCAGAAGTATATTAAATATGAGTCAGCTCAGCGATTCTGTTATTAAAGAAGTAATTATGGCATTGGCATGCTAAACGAGAATTCAGAGTGTGGGAAGTACTTGGCAACTTTCCCATTAGGTACTCAAAACTGTCAAAACCTCTACATGCTCAATTCTGAATTTGTAATTTAACGAGGCAATGTACACAAAGAATATTCAAAGGATGCCAATCTAAGACAATGTAGACAATGAAGAAGTTAACAAATTGATATTATTTATTTGAGGGAAACATGACATAAGAGGTATGATATAGTCATCAATTTGCTGGAAAAGAAAGTCGCCTATTAAAGAGAAACTGTATCATAGTGGGAAGGAGCAAGGGATTTAAAGCCAAACAAGCACACAGTAAAATCCTTGCTCAACTAATAACTTGTCTGTGGGAAAGTAACTAAACATCGCCTACTTTCCTCATCTGTAAATGAGGATAACCCTTTGTGAGTTACTACGAGAATTTGATTAAGTGAGATAATGTAAGTAAAACACGTAGCAAAACGTCTGGTAGAGAACAATAATAGAAATCACAATAACAAACTGATAAGGTTTGTTAGTGGTATTGACATTCATTCTGACTATACTGGATAGTGGTTGAGAACATGATTTCTGAAGCTGTATTGCTGGGGTTCAAAATCTAGCTATATGACATCCTAGTTGTGGGACCATGGACTACTTATTTAAATTACCTCACTTTTGTCATCTGTTAAACCAGGATTATCCTTATAAATATTGTGAGGATTACATAAGTTAATATGTAAAATATTTAGAATAGTGCCGGGGACTATTCTTTTGTTGTTCTTCCTCTTGTTCTTCCCTTCTGTCTCCTCTTTCTTCTTTTTATAATTTTTATGATTCAATGGCAATATTTTTCGTGTTTCTGATAAGCTGCAAATATAGGTATTGAATCACCGCAAAACATGCAACATTAGCAATCTCATTTGTCTGCCCAGTCCTGTTGTCTTTCTTGCATTCAATGTGGTAATCCCAAGAGCACATCCTAATAAAGCTTCTGCATGCTAATTTCTATCTAGATTCTACTTTCTCAGGAACAAAGCTCATGACAATCACCACTACTCTCTTCCCACATATAGTGACATCTTCATGACTATAGTAACCATGAGTTTGTAATTTAATGAGGCAGTGTACACCAATAATATTCAAAGGATGCCAATCTAAGACAATGTAGACAATGAAGAAGTTAACAAATTGATATTATATATTTGAGGGAAACATGACATAAGGGGTATGATGTAGTCATCAATTTGCTGGAAAAGAAAGTCGCCTATTAAAGTGAAACTGTATTATAGTGGGAAGGAGCATCTAGTGGGAAGGATGTACTATATGCTTTGCTAAATGTTTTATGTGTATTATCTAATATAACATTTGACTGAAAAGTACCATTATGATGTCCATTTTATGTATGTGGCAATTGTGGCACAGAGAGGTTAAGGAATTTTCCTTGTTCACCCAGTTATAAAAGGGTGGGGCTGGAATTTAAAACCATGTGGTTCAGCTTCAAAGACTGCACCCTTTATCACAATATTCTACTGTCATTTAGTAAGTGTTCAATAAATATTTATAGAATATTTTAAGGTGCTTTTGGTATTTTCATTTAATTGTTTTCAGAATCTTCTCATCCTGATAGAATTTTATACTAAATTAGTCCATTGTTGTTGATAATATATACAAACAACCAAGTGAATGGATACAAAAACTGAGGAAGAGAAGCAGACCAAGACACTTCTCTGAGAGAAAAACTTTTGTTCAGAAAATAAATGTATTAAAGAATGTTGAATACATAATTTCATAAAAATATGTCCAATGTCACAAGCATTCAAGGAGGTGTCATTAAAACAACACTAAGACACCATCATATTGACACAATTCACAAAGAACTGCAAATGTCAATGTTAGCAAAACTGTGGGAAGCTAAACACCTATCATATATTGCTGATTAAAGTTTTCATAAGTACTTTGGAAAAAAATTAGATATTTTCTAGTAAATTTGAAAATGTACATATCTTATAACTTTGCAGTTGAACTAAAATACCTACAGAAATTCTTGTGTATGTGCATTAATGCGGAAATATATGGACACTCTAACAGCATTTTTTCTGAAGGTAAACATTTTTGAAAAGTTCAAATATCTACCATTAAGGGAATGGTCTGCTACATTGCGGTGCCATATTTATATGATGGAATGTTCATATAGCACTTAAATGAATTCAATATAGTTTATTTTTCAACATGGATAGATGTTGAAAATGCAATGTTGAAAGAAAAAATGAAGTTTCAAAGTGTTAAATACAATATAATGCCATTTACATAAGTTAAAAAATAATATGTGTGTATTGTTAATGGATACAGGTGTGTGGTAGAAAATAAACATTTAAACTATATAGCAAATCTATGATAGTGTTTACTTAACTGAAGAGAAGGAGAGTGGTAGGTAGAAGTGGTGAAAGAAATGGAGGGGTTTAATTTTTACTCCAGTTTTATTTTCCAAAACAAACTGACAATAACAAAAAAGACCTGAAGCAAATATAAAAATAAGCCAACATATTCTGTTTTGGGACAGTGGATTTTTATCTTTGTACTTGACTATATTTTATTATGCCTTCCAAAATGCAATACAATAACAGTAAAAGACAGAACATGTGTGTAATTTCACAAACAAATTACTTTGTAAAGGGAAATCTTAATCTAAATGTAGCTATTTAAATAGACTCTAGATGTGTCGATTATTTCTAAATCGGCTTTACAGTATAAATATATTTTACATGAAGAAATTAGGAAATTTTGTCTTTAAAGTTTTTGTTGTTGTTTTTTAAATTTTTTTTGTGCCCGTTTCTGGTGCGAGGAGAATACAATGAATCAGTGGTTCCTAAACATGGCTGATCTTCACTGTCACCTGGGAAGTCCTTCAATATGCAAAAGTCTGAACCACACCCCAGGTTTATGAAGCATTCTCTAGGGATGGAGCCCACAAATTTGCTCCCTTTATTTCTGTAGTCTTTGATAGCTCCCAAGGGAATGTGATAATTTGCCCAGCTTGGAAACCTATCTCCAGATGTCTTCTCAAGTTCCTTTCCTAGCGATTATTGTTTTAGAGATTAATTCTTTCAGGAGAGTACTAAAGTCTAGTTCTTTCTCAGGACAGGTCAGGAAGGGGGTGTTATAAAAAGTTTCCAGTTTGTAAAGCGGGCCTTTTTAGAAAATCAGACTAGGCGTATTTCTGCCTACCTTACAAGTCATTTGGGGCTTAAGATGACCCATGGTGCTTAAAAATTAGATATTTCCACATATGAAGTCCTGAATGCTTTGCTCACCTTGTTGGCTGCTTAGTCATTTTTATCCTTTCTTACTCTTCAAGAATGTTATAGGCAGTTGAATATCTGTAAGAGTATTATGGTATTGACTGCCAGGAAAATAAACATTATTGCTGTTCTATTTGTGTGAAGTTCCTTGTCAGTACAAAGGTAACTAGTAAGCACAGATCTTTGATTCTGATCAAAGATTTTGACTCATTGTACCTCATTTGCTGGTGAATATAACCTCCAGTTTGACAAAATTAAAAAAAATGAAACAGTGGTTTGTGCCTCTGAAGCGTTTTCTAATTTTTAAGGGAGACCTTACCTTCTGTGGGTTAGTAGAGGAGTTATGTGTCTTACAGTGTCTGAGACTATAAATATTCGGATCATAAAGGGAGTGCCTCCTGACAGAGACTTCTCATCTGTATCTGATAGGATTGTTCTGAGGGCTGGAAGAAAGAAAGACGACAGATGAGAAAATGTCAGGGAAGAAGTTTCCCGTGGAAGCATTTTGTATTTACTGATTTTTAAAGACTGTGTCCTAGGAAGTAGCCTAAACATGTATTTGTAAATAATTTTTCAGCATGAAAAAATAGAAGTAGCAGGTTGCTATTAAGAGTGATAATCTTGGCATTTTCCTTTAGTTGTTTCCTCCAATCTTAACACAGTTTCTTTATGTTCGCTTTGACTTTGTGCCTTTAGCCCATGCGGACCCCATACACTCTACTTTGTCAACATCCAATACAAGGGGACTGTAGGAGTCCAAGTGATGTTCATAACCAAAGTTTTGGACCCTGTTCCTTCATCTCATTCTTTTCTTTTATTTTGAAAGAGTCTCACTCTGTCACCAGGCTGGAGTGCAATGGCGCCATCTCGGCTCACTGCCGGTTCAAGAGATTCTCCTGCCTCAGCTTCCCGAGTAGCTGGGACTACGGGTGCATGCCACCAAGCCCAGCTAATTTTTGTGTTTTCAGTAGAGACGGGGTTTCACCATGTTGGCCAGGATGGTCTCGATCTCCTGACCTTGTGATCCGCCTGCCTTGGCCTCCCAAAGTGCTGTGATTACAGGCATGAGCCACCGTGCCTGACCCTTCATCTTATTCTTTTCCCCTGTTCTGCTTCATTTGTATTCACTCGACTCTTGACCTCTGACTTTCCTGTTTATAGCCTAACACTTGCCTCTGAGATCGAATTCTACTTCAACTTTTCCAACTTGACCCTCAAATCTGCCGTTAGCCTCAATTTTGCCCCTTCCTCCTATGTGTTCTATTTCTGACTCCCACATACCAGCCTAGCATTGTCCACCTGTGCTCTTGTGACTGACCCAACAAAGGAGGAAGACACCACTCCTTCTCAAGTGATAAGAGCCAGTGCTCTCTTGCCCAATTTTGGTATGAAGAAGTAGGAGTTTTCATCAGTCCTCCACTCATATCTGAGTCTGTCTGGCTCATCTTCATTTGTAAATACTCATCACATGTGTGCTAGGCCTTACTTATACTCTTATGATCCTGCATTCTTCTAACATTTGGGGAAGGCCTCATCTGAAATTGCCTTCTCAACACTTCTTATACCATAAGAACTCAATTGTTGTTTGTTGAATGAGCGAAGTTCAGATATACACGAAACATCATTCTTGTTCCTTCATAAGAATATTCCTTGTTAGATTAAAAATATTTCTCAACCTTGTTACCTACCTTATTCATAACATGTGTCACCAGATGACTATGGAACATTTAAAAAACTAAATCCCTTCATCCCCCACCCCAAGATTGAGGATTTACCACCATCGGAGACATAAATGCATGTGCCAAAGACTGGAAAAAATTTTCCAGTTCATGTGTTTGATGCCACTTTAAAATATCGGTACCAACTGAACAATGAGATCACCTGGACTCAGGAAGGGGAACATCACACACCGGGGCCTATCATGGGGGGTGGGGGGGAGGGATTGCATTGGGAGTTATACCTGATGTAAATGACGAGTTGATGGGTGCAGCACACCAACATGGCACAAGTATACATATGTAACAAACCTGCACGTTATGCACATGTACCCTACAACTTAAAGTATAATAATAATAAATAAATTTTAAAAAATAAAATAAAATAAAATATCAGTACCAATATTTTATAGCTATCCTTGTACACTGAACTGCCTAGAAATAGTCATCTTGACATACCTAGTCAAATAGGACTATAGCACCATTTGATTTCACTTTATGGAAGTTATCTAAACCAGAGGGCAATTTATCCCCAAAGAAATATCTAATTCTTGTAAAACTATAATGAGTAACATATCCCATGAAAAAAAGTGGAAAATATTTTATTTTACTTCTCATTTCCTCCTGTATGGGTTTTAGTTGGATCCTCAAATATTTTATTCACTATTCCACAAACATTGCCTAAGCACTTTCTCTGTTTCTGTCATTGTTCTTGGAACTGGTCATGTAGCAATAAATAAAATAAAATAGTTTGATCTACAGGAAATGAAAAGTTGCTTTGGGATGGATAGACTCTTAAACAAATTGTCTTTTTTTTTTTTTTTCTTATTATTACCTTAGGTTCAGAGGGTACGTGTGCAGGCTTATTACATTGGTAAATTGTGTGTTGCTGGAGTTCAGTGTACAAATGATTTTGTCACCCAGGTAATGAACATAGTACCCAATAGGTAGTTTTTTGGTCTTTATTCTCCTCCCACCCTCCACTCTCAGGTAAGTTCTCGTATCTATTGTTCCCTTCTTTGTTTCCCTGTGTACTCAATGCTTAGCACCCATTTAAAAGTAAGAACATGCAGCATTTGGTTTTCTGTTCCAGTGTTAATTTACTTGGGATAATGGCCCCCGGCTGCATTTGTGTTGCTGCAAAGGACATGATGTCATTCTTTTTTTAATCACTGTGTAGTGTTCCACAGTATATATGTATCACATTTGCTTTACCTATTCTACCACTGATGAGCATCTAGGTTGATTCCATGTCTTTGGTACTGTGAAAAGTGCTGTAATGAACGTGCATGTGCATGTGTCTTTATGGTATAATTATTTATATTCCTTTGGGTATATACCAAGTATTGGGATTGAATGGTAGTTCTGTTTTAAGATCTTTGAGAAACCTCCAACCTGCTTTTCACATTAGCTGAATTAATTTACATTTCCACCAACAGTGTATTAGCATTCCTTTTTCTCTGCAGCCTTGCCAATATCTGTTGTTATTTTACTGTTGATATCTCATTGTGGTTTTGATTTGCATTTCTCTGATGATGAACATTTTTTCATATATTTGTTGGCTGCTTGTATGTCTTCTTTTTAGAAGTGTCTGTTCATGTCTTTTGCCCATTTTTTAATGGGGTTATTTGTTTTTCACTTGTTCAATTATTTAAGTTCCTTATAGATGCTGGATATTAGACCTTTTTCAGATGCATAGTTTGTGAATATTTTCTCGCATTTTGTAGGTTGTCTCTTTACTCTGTTGATAGTTTATTTTGCTGTGAAGCGGCTCTTTGGTTTAATCAGATTGGTCCCATTTATCAATTTTTGTTGTGTTGCAATTGCTTTGGGAATCCTCATCATGACATCTTTGCCAAAGCCTATGTGCTGAATAATATTTCCTAGATTTTCTTCTAGGGTTTTTATAGTTTTAGATTTTATGTTTAAGTCCTTAATCAATCTTGAGTTAATTTTTGCATATGGCGAAAGGTAGGTGTCTAGTTTCATTCTTTTGCATCTGGCTAGCCAGTTATCCCAGCATCATTTATTGAATAGGGAGTTCTTTCCTCATTGCTTGTTATTGTTGACATTATTAAAGATCAGATGGTCATAGGTGTGCAGGTTTATTTCTGGATTCTCTAACCTATTCCATTGGTCTATGTGTCTGCTTTTGTACCAGTACCATGCTGTTTTGGTTACTATTGCCTTGTAGTATAGAATAAACACATTTTCTAACAATGCTAGTTACTCTTTAGTGGCTTGTGAAGAATGCTCTAGGATTATAGGAATGATAAGTTGACTAGGACACTTGGATAGAGTGACTGCTTCACCAGAAAAATAATATTAATATAGACCATATATCAGCAAACTTTTTTTGTGAAATGCCAGATAGGAAATATTTTAGGCTCTGTGGCTAGTCTCTGCTGTACATATTCAACTCTGCAGTCGTAGTGCAAAAGCTGTAATAGACAATATAGGAATAAATGAGCATGGCTGTGTTCTAATAAATCTTTACTTGCAAAAAGAGGTAGAGTGGCAGATCAGATGTGATCCATGGTCATAGTTTGCTAATCCCTAATCTAGATCAGGGAGGATGAGTAAGATCAAGGTGTTTCTGGCACAAGGAAGAGTATGATAAAAGCTCACTAGGAAGAGAGTGTCTGTATCCCTGGGTAATAGCAACCTGAATATAGCCAGAATAAGGAATGCTGCAAATGAGCTGCACATAAATGATTAAGGCTACATTTGGTAAACTCTCATATGCCAAAGTAAGAAGTTGGATTTTACCCTGCAGGGAGTTACAAAATGAGCTCCTGTCCTCTAAAATCTGTATAAATCAACGTGTTCATCTTCCAAAGTCAGTGGTAGAAGAAAGTCTGTTAAAAAAAAAAACACACAAAGTGAATAAAGATTCTGATTTCAGCATTTTTAATGGCTAGCAGTGGCTACCTCTTTTTTTTCTTTTCTTTTCTTTTCTTTTCTTTTTTCTTTTTTTTTTGAGACAGTCTTGCCCTGTCTCCCAGGCTGCAGTGCAGTGGCACGATCTTGGTTCACTGCAACCTCCGCCTCCTGAGTTCAAGGGATTCTCCTGCCTCAGCCTCCCAAGTAGCTGGGATTATAGGCATGCACCACCATGGCCAGCTAATTTTTGTATTTTTAGTAGAGATGGGGTTTTGCCATGTGGCCAGGCTGGTCTCGAACTCCTGACCTCCAGTGATCCTCCCGCCTTGGCCTCCAAAAGTGCTGGGATTACAGGCGTGAGCCACCAGGCTGTGGTTACATTATTAAAAACACATTATAACTTTTTTTGTGTACACTTTTGTCCATACAGCAAGTACCAAGAACCTGAGAAAGGCAGCATGCACATGTGTCAGTGATATATCCTCTCAGCCTACTCTGTCTTCAGCAGACAATTTACTTTTGTTGCTCACCTAGAAATAATATGGCATTTGGGAAAATTACTCCTTCTAATGACATTTCTATAGAAATTGGGGAAAAAGCTACTGGAAAAAGCAGCACTTAGGTGAAATGCTCAAATAAGTCAAGTGCAAAAATGAAAAATCACCCTGTAGCTCAGTATATTTTATAATTTGACACTTCGTCATTAAGACAGTTTAAAAAATAATCCTCCAAGACAAAGAATGTTTCAAAATCAACTATTAAGCATGTGCTACTAAGGGAATAGAAGCTTCTTCTGCTCAGAAATTGTCTGAACCCACCACCAACAGTTTGTAAAGAGGTTTTAAAGCTACCAAATAGCATAGATGTATTATTATAACGAGCTGATTAGATATTTTAATAATCTCTTTTTCAGTATTTTCTAACATAAGAGTAATGTCATTTAGACATCAGTAAGAGAAAAGATCACAACTGTGGAGAAGCAAAGTCATCTGTGAGGAAAGCCATGACTTCAGTCAGAAGACTTCCAGTTCTCCTGGCAAATCTGGCTCTCTCTTTCTCTCTCTGAAGATATTCTTTGATTACAGTGATACAGCAATTATGCAATATCAAGAAACAGCCATGAAGGTATATGCGGTAGAGTTTACTGCAGGCCTGTAAATAAGAAGTTTCTTGAGGGGTACAACTGGGTAATTCCTGGGAAGGCAGAAAAATGTGGGGAAGAAATGTTCTGACCTCCATTATAATTTTCAACCAGGTGATAAATTAAGCGACATTTTATAACAACTTTTTTTTCATTGATTTGGGACACTGATCACAACTTCTGCCTCATATATATGTATATTGTAAAATAACCAAAAGAATAAGCAGTCATAAGTCCTCGAAGAAAGGGACATATTTTGGCAAAGAATATTTAAACACATTGTAATTTTCAAAGCAAAATTTGGAAGAGTAAGGAACCTTCAGACACTATGTGGGTCTTTTTCATCACAAGATGCTCTTTCTTGGCAAGGACACAAAGCACACTGCATGAAAGCAACAGGGACAGCATTAATGATGACTTAATCTCCCTGCAAAAGGAAAAAGCCATTTCACCAAGGTGTCCAGAAGGTTCCAGGTCCTTTTTAGGTAGTTTCCCATTGAAATACCTAAATATGCAGCATAAGAACAAAACACGAATATCTTCAGGCCAGAAATGGACCTGAGATACAGTGAAAGCAGATATCACGTGAGCTTCTGGGAAGCTTATAATATAGTAGCAGGTGACCTCAGTGACTCTGAGATTAAAATTTGACCAGGACCCCACAGTGGCAGAATGTCCATGGACCAGAAGATCTCCGGCAGCTCAGGAGGCTCTGCATCATTCAGTGAGTAGACGCTGGGAGTTAGGACATGTATGTTGCCATACGTTTGGTTCCTAGTGGTATCCAGGGATAAACTAGTCCCTGAAATGACACAAAGCACACTAGTCATATGCTGGCTTTTTCCTACCTCCTTGCTATTCTAAGCCTACTTTTGAGTTTGTGAACTACCCTTCATTGCATGTAGTCTTGGCCAGACTGTAAGTCAAGGCCCCTGGACAAAGGTTGGTCAGAAGATGAAGCAAAGCTAATCACGTACTCTCTTCCAGAATTTAAACCTAAAGCCGAGTGTTACAAGGACACATCATGATTGAACTGATTATTCTAATTGATGAATGAGATCACTTTTTTCTATCTGCTCACAAACAACAACCTCACAACTAAACAAATAATCCAGAAATCCACTAATACCAGCTGATCTCTATGAGGAATTTGCAAAAAATGTGAGTTTTCATGAACTAGAGCATATACTTTTCTGTTCCTGTGTACTAGTGTTAGCTCTGTTCTGTTTTTTTAAATAAGGCAATTAAACAAAATAACTTCACTTTAAAAATGACACCAATGATAACTTTATGCAGTGTTAAATGTGAGAGTCATTGTCACACCTTATGGAAATATGATGATAAAATAAACAAGGCTATCACCAAACTTTTGAAAACATGCATGATCTTTATTATTAAGTTTTCTGGCTTTTGTCACGATGTACAATTTTCTTCTTGCAATACAGTCTGCAAACCCACTCTAAGCCCGCGTGCGTCCATAAAGACTCCACCACATGGTGGCGCTCTGGTTGTGCCTTAAGTGAAATCGCTAGCGTTTTCTTTTCAAGAAAAGGGTTGATCAAAAAATGAAGTTAAAAAAAAAAATCACTACTCAGCTTTCTATGGTCCTAGAAAATACGTGTTCTTTTTAATGTTTTCTTTACCTCCTTTCTGCATCATTCTCCCTCTGGAAAACCTGCAGATGCCCTTTATTTTGGTTCATACAGTTGGAGCCTCCTGGACCCAAGAGTGAAGACCAGGTGGAACCTGCCTGGTTCTGAACAATAAGGAAACTGGTTTAATGATACTCCCAGAGCTTTCTTGTGGCCACCGTTCCCCTCTTGTCCATTCAGAACTCTTGTCGTTCTCCCTGTAAATGAATCACCGGGGAATTTCCAGCACACCCCAGCTTCCTGACCAACAGCTTGCTTACTTGCTCTAGCCATCTTGAAATAAAATGTACTACTGCGATAAAGAAAAACAAAGTTTAATGGGTAGAGTCCTTGTATGAGGCTATTTAAATTTAGACTCCTAGTCTCCACAAAGCAAACAGTCCTAGGGTAGAGAATGCTCTGAAATAGCAGCGTTTTGTTTTGTGTTTTGCCTCCTGGAATCCTCTGCTTTTCCCTTGAGAGAAACGGCCTTAAGGTAGAGAAGGGTCGAGTTCTGCCTACCTGGAGAAAGGCTGACCTGGTGATTTATACATAATTAACAGAAGGTCCATGTACACCAGGGGCCAGTGTATTATCTCAAACTGTGGATGAGAATGACCTTTCAGCTGAGCTACATGAAGGGGAAATTATAAGTAGAATGCCTAAGAAATATTTTTCAATATAAGAAACAACTATTAAATTATCTACTATTTTCTCTAATCATAGAGGCATATTAGATTTCTACTGCTGTGTAACAAATTTCCATAACCTTAATGGCTTGAAAATATCCATTTATGAGTTCACAGTTCCGTAGATCAGAAGTCTGGGAATTGCATGGTGGAATTCTGTGCTCTAATTATCACAGCGTTGACATCAAGATGCTTCCAAGCTCAATGTTTTTGCCAAGATTCAATTCTTTGTGGTCCTGTGACTAAGGTCCACATTTTCCTGCTGTCAGCTAGGGACCACTTTCAGCTCCTAGAAGCCACTCACAATTTCTTGCCATGTGGCTCCTATTGGAAATTCACACCATAGCGTTGCTTCTTTCCAGGCCTAGAAGAAAATGTGTTTCTGACTTCTTCCTCTGTGGCCTGCTTGAAAAAAATAAAAAATCTCTCTGCTTTTAAAGGACCAATGAGACTGATTATATCAGGTCCACCCAGATAATCCCTCCATTTCTTAAAATTAACTGACATGGGTCCTTCAGTGGAACTGCAAGACCCCTTCACAGCGAACCTAGATTTGCATTTGATTGAATGACTGGGAGAAGGTGTGGATACCCCAAGGGTCAGCGTACTACCTCAAAATAGTGGCTTCCTCATAACTTCATTGCCTTACACCTGTTCTGACACCAGCGTACAGTAAAGCTAAGGAGAGATTCCCAGTTTACCCTGCCTGAGGAAGGGTTATAGTTTTAGTTCTTAGGCACTCTATTGGTCTGAGTCAGAGGATATAAAGTTAGAACTGGAACAGACTTTAGAGAGGAGTACAATGTATCTGAGACTGTGAGGAGTTCAGAAACAGCTCAGGGTCACACAGAGGGTGATTGGTGTGGCCATCGCCTTCTAGTTTCCCCTGCTAGCCTCTTCCAAGCAGCCAGTGCTGCTCCAAATAGGTTTGTCACCAGGCCCAGGGAAAATGAAGAAAATAGGAATAATTTAGTAAGTTTTCAATAACATTATTCTTGATTTAAATAATCTTCCTTTATTATGTGATCATACTGCCTACTTCCACCATTTTTAAATTTTTTTTAATGTTTTAATTTTTTTTTTTTTTTTTTTTTTTGGTGATGGTGAGGAATGAGCTACATAGAGCACAGAGAACTGATTTGGCCTGTTATTCTGTAATTCACTTTTTAGCTATATAAATTTTTTTGATTTCCAGGTCAGAGCTTGGTTGACAAATATGACATCGTGTTCTTCAGAATGTGAGAGAATTCCTTTAAAACAGGAAAAAAGAAAACCACATTCAAAATAAAAATAGTATGAGACAACTATATCAAGTGTTTAGTCTGCTTTCTAGTTATTATTGTTCTTAAGAAAATTCACTGTCTTTAAAATTTTCGATTTATTTTATACCCTCACCCCACCCCTGTATTAATTCCTGTAGTGGTGAAGAAATTTACCACTTGGAAAAGTCAAGTATTATCATTGAAACTCCAGCGACTGTCAGGATGAGGCCATAAACCCCCTGAATTTCTAATGTATTCTATCACTGTAGCTCCTGTCGTGTTTGGAATACATCCTGTGCATGATAATTATATTTCCTATGGGATTGGTAACTGTATTTGAAAAGACATTAAAAATGACTGACAATAAAGAAAATGGATATAGAAAAACTATCATTTAGTAGCTACCACTATGTGTTACAAGGCACTTTGATACAGTTTCTCTAATTCCCTTATCAACCTGCAAGGCAGATAGTATCGTCTTTACCCCACATGTAGATAACGATTTTCAGAGAGATTAAATAACTGGGCCACAGACAGAAATCTTGGAAATGGCAGAGATGATTTTCAATCTCAGGCTCTATAGTCCAGGTTCATTTTGCTACAGTGTGCATGACTGTCAATTCTCCACTTTTGTGCCTGGGCATATCTCTTTACTGTTGCATAGGGATAATAATTATATTCAGAGACGAGAGATCATACTGTAACCTATACCCCCTAAACCTGGAATAAGGAGGTTATAGTCTTGATATTGTCAGCAAGTGTGATGAACTTGGGTGAGTAACTTCGTTAAGTTTTCTGAGTCTCAGTTTCCTTGTCTGTACCTGTAAAACCAACTAGTAGGATTAAGCAATTCTCACTGGTGGCTACTGACTTAAAAAGCTAGTGCCCTTACATTTAGGTTAACTTGTCCTATTTATTTGTGCATTCAATTGCTTATTCATTCACTCCTTTTGCTATTTATTTCTGTGGCTGTTACAATTGCCCCTGCTAATCTCAACATTATTGTGGCTACTACCAATATTAGTATACTGCTGCAATCACATTTAGTGCCACGGTGACTGTCTCCAGTATCATTATTAACTACAATTGCGTATATTCTCTTATTTGAATCCCCAAGTCTCTATAAAACAGTTATGATTATCTTCATTTTACAACTGAGAATAAAAATGCTTGGAAGAATTTTTTAAAATGTATTTGAGGTCATATCACCAATCAGTGGTAGGTACAGAATTTAAAACTATCTTCAAAGCTCATGATCTTTACCACAACTACCAACATGACATTTATTAGATTCTCCTTATCCAATGTTTGCTTTAATAGAAAAATAATCTCTTAAACATGACTTAGAAAATAAATGGATTTTCCAAGAAGCTGGAGAGATTCTATGTTTATCTTGTGACTGCTCATGCTCCGTGGCACACAAGTGCATACCCCTGTGAGTATGCATGCACACATTTGAGAAATTGAGGGAGAAGGATCTAATGCTGAAATTGCATGTATTGAAGAGATCTTTACTGGATTCTGTTCTGTGGCAGGCGCTTTGCTAGGCACTGTAGAGGTAAAGATGAATAAGACACAATCCCTGCCCAGGGGCAGTGAGGGAATAGACTCAGTTTTTTGATGACCACTCCACTGGCTTTCCAGTAGAAGCAGGGAGGCAGAAAGTTATCACTTAAACTGTCTCCTGAAAAGGAACACTCTAAGAACTGTGTCACTGTCCTGTACCTGTATTTCAGTGAAAGATGTGAAAAGCAGCATCTTCCAACTGGGCAAATATAGATGCTGTCCAGTTTGGTGAACAGCAATTTTTCTCTGAAATGGAAAGATTTGGCTTTGGGGCCTCATGTGGGAAAGGGATATTGAGGAAGCAATAGGAATGAACTTTCCCTGAGGCACTGAGGTGAGTTAGGCTGAAAATGATTATTTTCAGCAACGAAAATGAGCACAAGCTCAGAAGCCCGGTGGCCTAAAACAGAGCTTGGAAAGACAGATACCTCCTCTCAGTGACTGGCCAGGGAATTGTGTGTGTTTGTGGGTGCATGTGCCTGTGTGTAAGCGTGTCTCTGTGGATACATTTCTGTGCATGTATGTGAGTGTGCACTTGTGCATATCTGTGCACATGTGTGCACGTGTATCTCCTTGCACAAGTCTGTGCTCTCGGCGCAGTGTGTCAGTGTGTCTCACGTGTGCACATCTGTGTGTTTGTGTATGTGATTGTGCGCACACACACTAAGGAAGGGACTCTAGCAGGGTGTATTCTTGTTGATGCTGTAGGCAGATACCTATTTGCTCTTAATTTAGACTGGAGAAATGCAGGAAAATCCTATTTGCTGTTAATTTAGAATGGAGAAATACAGGTTGTGGCCAGAACCCATAATGTGAATTTTAAAGATTAACAATATATTTGCTATTTAATGATTCCAAAAACAACTTACAAGGTTGATAATTTTAGCCAATGAGATCCACACAGTATGTGGAGTGGGGTGGAGGTGAAAAGGGTTTATTTTCTGTTATTATCTATGCTTTCTATAATGTAGGCCTTTACGTCTCCTTATGCCCCCTACTTGCCAGAGAAATTGCTTCCTTTGTCTGAACTTGTTTACAACAGATGCCTTATTACAGCCTGGGTTTTAATTGTCCTTATGAACACTGAAAACAAAATGAAGGGAGAAAACAACAACAACAACAAACAGTATCTATCTGCAAACATTTTTAAACCAGAGCTGGAGGAAATGAAAAATGTATTTCAAAATTATTTTAGTTTGATAAGGAGCCTGGAAGCCTGGTCTTTTCCCCAAGGGGTTAAGTCCCTGGGGCAGAGATAATTATGTCTATTTGTGTTTCTTATACACATAGAACTGTCGGATCTGTTGTCCTTCTCTCTAGCATATGATACCTGTTCAAGTGGGCTTCTGCTAAAACTCAGCTTTTATATTTATTTCTGAAACTGACCGTAGTTCTTTTTCTGTCATCCAACACAAAAATATTGAATTTCAGGTACTTGTTTGATAATAGTGACATTCCACACCTAGAATGCCAGATACTTGTTTTTTTATAGATTATTTTCATCTGTGCATGTGAATGTGATGCTGTATTAAAAAGAAAGCATTAAACCTCTTCTTTTGTGTATAATTATTTATAAAAGCAAAAACTAAACATAAATCTAAAGTCAGAAATTTCCAAGCTTTGGACATCTAATTTTTAAAATAGTCTCTGCTTCTCAAAAGGCCGTCTTTGTATACACCTGGGATAGGCCTTTGCAAAGCCCTACAGCAACTGAATTACAGGCCAGGGCAGTGATGGCTGCTGCCATAGAATAATCCAGTTTTCCCTGGGTAAAAAAGTTCTTCTTTTAGCTCCTTAATCAGTAACTTGAAGAACCCACTGATTAGAAAGAGCACCAGAACACTTCCCACATTCACTTTGCCTTTACAATGGACCATGTTAAAGTAGCTTTACATCATGTAGCACTTAGTCTAATACTTTTGTTAAAATCAAGATATTAAGGAAAGGGGGAGATGCTAAATATCTTGGCATCTCTGAGTACTTATAGCACACTGTATCCCTTGCAAATTCTGAAATATATTGGTATTAAAGTAACTCAGTGTGCAGGATGAAAAATGTCCTTGCAAGTGACAGCATGTGCCTGCAGACAAGGGGCTCCAATGAATAGGACATTAGAAGCCAATTGAGGGCTAGCTGATAGAGGGCTGGGGAGTAGGCAGGGGAAGACAGGAGGTCAGAAGACTCTGCTTTTAAAGCAAAATGGTGCATGGTGGAGCTTCTGCATAAGCAATCATGACGAAGGGAGCAAATTAAACTTCAAAGAAGTATTTAAAGCACAAAAAGGCGGGTGACTTCCACAGTAAAGAAACTATCACAAAGGCAGGGGCAGAATGAGTCATTTAAAATTATTGACCATCAGCAAAATCGTGGACAATTTATGAAATTCCAACTGGATGAAATATATCCTAAGAAGGTATAGATTTGTGGTGGTAGGTGAATTATAAACAGGGTCATGGGAGGGAATAGCATATTCAGGGAAATGGAAATAAGACAATGTTCAGGTCAGTGTTAGCTAAAAAAAAGCTTTCAAATGGGAGATAGGACTCAGGTGTTTCCTCTAATACCCCATCAGGATAACCACTTCCTTCCCATTTGAAGGAACTGGTGGAGTCCTTAAGTCCCACTGGTTAAGCTATAGAACTATATTTCCAGTGGACCTATATAATATGAAGATATGTGGACACCGGGGTAGGAAGTCATGGTGTCATTGAATTTTAGAGCTGGAGGAAACTTTAAGAATCATCTCATTAAACCCCCTTAAATCATAGACGTGGAAACATGATCAACAAGATGAAAAGACCTGGCTAAAATCTACTCAACCAGGTAGTGGCAGAGCTGGTGGGATAATGGGTCTCCTAGAGGTCGTTCTGGTCTCTCTCTCTCATTTTAAGTTTTTCCTATTTGTTTGAGACAAAGACGATGTCTCTTTTAGTGATCAATGAGATTAATTCTTTTAAAAAACCTTTCACACACTTATCTAAATTCTAAACACAGAAAATACTCAAATACTCAAGTCTACCCCTCCCTGCTTCCTTTTCTTTTAGTTTTAGCAGCTCCCATGTGTCACATCATCCAAAATTGGGAGGTAGCATTTTGATCCTGAGAATGAATCCACCCACACCGTGGTTTTACACAACATGCGAAAAAGCAGTCAGTTGAATTAAACTTCATCCAGCAGGTGCACCCGTAAGAATAGACTCATCCAATCTCCAAATCTATTTACTTAAACTTTACTTTGAGATATAAAACCATGAGTTTTCCCCGACGAGTTCATTTATTCTTTATTCATTTGAGAAAAGCTGAGCTGCTTCCATGTGCGAAGCCATGTGCCACAGTAAACTGCAGAGACACGATTCCCATCCCTGACTCATGACACAAGAGCTCGCAGTTCAGTGGGGAGTCATTCCTATAAAGCCACCAGCGCATGTCAGTAACAAATGGTGGTAAATGCTATGAAAGCTGATCAGTAACAAATGGTGGTAAATGCTATGAAAGCTGATCTGTTTCTGCTACAGAATCTTTATTCATGCACTTTCCACATATTAACAAGCCTAAGCATGAATGGGAGGCCAGCTAGGAAGCTTAGATCCAAATAAGATTCCAATAGCATCAGAAAGGTGTCATTTATAGTCTCTTTTTATGTGTCTTTCCTTGTTTGGTTGTTTAACCTGAGCACTTTTCAAAGCCTATTTTCTATTTTCAAAGCTACTAAAAGCACTTGCATTATACAAGCCAGTCGACTTCACAGCCCTTATTACCATTGTCCTTGTACTGCTGAAGCACCGCAGCTATTAGAAAAGCCAACACTTCATCTTCCATTGCACTCAGTCCAATCCGCCACCTATGAAAATCTTGGTAACTCTGATGCTGCTTCAAGCCAGGGTATAATTCCACTGGTTTACAGATATAACACTCAGATCCAAACTGATGGATGGAGGTGGAAGTCAAGTCCCCTTGAAGAAGAACCCTGCAGTGCTACTGCAAATATATACAGTAATCATTTTACCCGATCTTCCCCCAAAGGAATCTTCAGCCATTTACCTGGAGGAAAGGAAATATTTAACAATTTGAGTGTTGTTAGACACTAGATCTGACCTGACACTCAAAAATCCAACAGTTCAACATGATTCAAGGGTTAGAGTAATTAGAGACCAGGAAATATACAAAGTTCTGGTTCAAGTCTCTGATGATGGGTTCACGAACCCACTCTAAGGTTATTTACTCATTTCCTGAGTATATGGTTGATGTGAATGTACTTAGCAGCTAGCAGAGCCCTCACATTGGTTCACTGACCTGTGGAGTAATAACCTTTATTGTAGGAAAGGCTAAGTAGACGTCCCAGAAACTGTCTTACCTCTCGCCCAGATCCCAGCCCAGCCAAAATAGAAAATCACACCCCAGGTAAAACTGCAGAGATTAGAGCATTCTTAGTCTACTTGGTCTGCTATAATAGAATACCAGAAATGGGACAGTTTATAAACAGCAAACATTTATTTCTCACAGTTCTGGAGGCTGGAAAGTCCAAGATTAAGGCACCAGCAGGTTCCGTATCTGGTGAGGGTTGTTTCCTCATAGACGGCACCTTGTCTCATGTCCTCATCTGGTAAACAAGGCATAGGAGCTCTATCAGCTCTCCATTATAAGGGCGCTTATACTGTTGATGAGGGTTCCATATTGAACTGGCATTGTTTTCCAATCTATTCATAAAAATGATCCAAAGCAGTTATATTATGTTGGAAGGCTATGAAGGCTGTAGCCCCAGGGCTCTGTTAACTCTCTTGATCATTGTCATGATATGATTCTCCTGGATCCTGATTAATTTCATATTTTGAGTAATATTGCATCAGTCTACTATATTGATGAAATATGCTAATTGGACTTGGTGATCAAGAAGTGGCAAGTACTGTGTATTCCATAGTAAGGAAAAGTGGGAGAATAAAACCGTGGAGATTTGGGAACCTGTGATATCAGTAAGGATGTTAGGAGTCTAATGGTCTGAGGCAGAGTAGCATTCCCTTTAAGGCAAAGAATTGTCACCCACGTACTCCTACCCACAAAGAGACATGCCTGTTGGTGAGATTTTTTGAATCTTCGAGGCTATACACATTGAGCTTAGGATTACTGCTGTAACCAACATAACAGGCACCTTGGAAGGCTGAGGCTTTTAGATGGGGCCCAGAGTAAGAGAGAACTCTGCAGTCAATCCATGTGACCAACACTTCGAAGGCTGTGTATAGTCTCTTTCTAGTACCACAAGAAGAGCCGTTGCACAGGCAGATGCCTGGAATCCTTAAGCAACATCCTGTAGTCTGTACCTTGTGAGTTAGAGAACTACTTGCCATTTGTAAAAGCAGACTCTGCCATTCTCCTGGGCACTAGTAGAGGACGAGTGCCTGATCATGGAATATCAAGTTATTATGTGACCAAAGCTTCTCATCCTAAACCAGGTGTTATCACACTCACCAAGTAAGAAACATGAACAGTACAATAGCAATCTGCCCATAGGATCGAAGTAGCACATATGAGTTTGGGCTTAGTGAGGTCTAAAGGGCATTATTAAGTAACATGAACAAGTGATTTAGATCCCCATACCCCTTAATTCTGTTGCATGCTCTTCTCTCTCAGCTCACACATATGGTCTTGTAGTGGGAAATGGATTTTCTCTGTCACCACCTAGCAGAAATAAAGTCCCAGGCATGGTTCACAAATGGATGGTTGTGTATGTTGCTTCTAGGTGAAAGTGGACTGCCACCATACTATTACCCCTCAGGATGGACATATAAGAGTTGACACAAACATAAGGATCTCTATGCCATGATATTGCTTACCAGAGAGCATCTGTGGTAGAGGAGACAGTCAACAACCAGGGAGACAGGATGACTTGTTCAGTGGCAACAAATTATTACATCAGACAAAGGGACACATTTTGCAGTTAATAAGGGTAACAATGACTACATGAACATAAGATCTACCAGTTCTAACATACACTATATGGCCTGAAAGTGGTCAACCTCACTGAATGATGGAATGGTTTATAAAAGATACCATAGAGGTGCCAATTTGGGGACAATGCCATGTAGGGCAGGAATGCTACCTCCAGGAGGTGGTATTTATACTGAGCCAATAGCTGACATTAAGGCACCGTATTCCAAAACAGCTTGAATGCACAGATCTGAGAAGCAAGGAGTAAAAGGAAGATTGGCCTCTCTCACTATATTCCCTGCAACCCACCTATGAAATTTGTGCTTTCTGTCTTAGCAATTTTAGTCCCTACTGAATAAAACTCTTAGTTCTTTGGGTGTGGGAGATACTTCCATTAAGGGACACAGTAAAGATTCCACTTCACTTAACTATCACTTGACCACTTTTGGCTCTTTCTGCTAGTGCGTCTGCACACAAAGAAAGGAGGTACGATATTGGCAGAAGTAATTGGAACTGATTACTATCAGAACTAAGATTGCTAGTAGGAAATTGCTACTAGTTCTTCTGCAACCCAGGGAATTCCCTGGAGTGTATCTTGGTGCTTCCATACATAGTGATAAAAGTAAATTGGCAGTGTCAAAAATGATACACTAACAGATAAAACTACAGAGCGTTCTGAGACTTTGAAAATAAAAGTCTGACTTTTTCCATCAGCCAAGCAATTCAAACTCAAGGAAGATTCTGAACAGGTAGTAAAATATTTGCATGCTTATATATTTTTGTCATTACCATGTTCAGATTATCCCACACTGGCTGTGCTCTAGTCCTCTAGGTTTTGCTTTGCATTGTGTGGTCTTTTATTCTCCCCTATCCTAGATTTATTTTTCTTCCCAGGAAGCCTCCACTATGTACTCTTATGATTTCCCCAAATGCTGGGCTCTGATATTTGTGTAAAAAGTGGAACCATTTTTGAAGGCAAATGAGATGACATTTGTATGCTTGCTTTCTTCATCTTCCACCCCCAGAAGTTAGTAAGAAACTGTGTAGCTATTTGAAAAGAAAAATAAATGTGGTATATTCAGAGTGTTTTAGAATTTATTAATGTACAATATTTGAATAATCATAAAGACTCTATGACACTCTTAATTGGTGTATTAGTATAACCAGCTTACCCATGCTTCAGTATGATTACTGAAGTTTTATAGACACATCATACTTCTCCATAAATAATTGTGGTTAAATTGATTATTCAGAAAGATTTTATTTTATTCTAGATGGATAAGCATTCATTCTAAATCAGTGAGTAGCAATTTAAAAGAGCTATCACTTGATTTTCAGTGTCAATCAGAATTCAGAAGACCAAAGCTATACATCCCACATTGCTCCTGGTACTGATTAACAAGTTAATAGTATTATTTACATAGTATGTCAGAGAAAGAATAACATATTTCCCCCATTTCTCCTTTAGCAGCATTCATACATATATATAGCATGTGTAATGATGTGTGTGGGGAAATCAATCTCATCCAATTAAGCTCCCCTTCAATAGTGTCTTTCAAGTGATGAATTCCAGAGTATGTTGCAAACGGCTGATAAAATTAATGCTAAAAAAATTCTACAAGAATGTAAGTCAAATAAAGTAACTCAAGATCAGATTTGAAGTATAAAATTGAAAAACGTATCACAGAATGAGCCTCATAGAGAGAGCTCCAAGAGGAAAGTGAGTGGAAAGATCCTATCTCAGAGATGTTTTAAGCTAGTAGAATCACAGATGCATCCAGTATCAATGACTTCAAGATATGTCATGTAATAGAAAACTTGAGGAAGACTCACTTTTTCTATGCCAGTATGTGAATTTTAAAATATAAAAGGCAATTTATTAAAACATTTTAACCTCCTAACATATTTATAAGATATCAAAAGCAGTGCTCCTTAGAGGTATGTTCTATATGTTAGTCTATTTTCCAAAAAGAATCATAATATAGTTCAGTCCTAAGATTTATGAGCTATGTTTTTACTTGATTATTAAATTTAATTTTAGTTCAGGTATTTGAGAAATCTGTTTTTTCTTATCTGTCTCATAAACACAAACACACAAACACACACAGAAGCACTCACATATACAGTATTTTATGAGTAGCAATTATAGTTGGCCCTCTGTCTGCACAGGTGCCACATCCACAGATTCAAATAACTGCAGATCAAAAATAAATAAAAAATTTAAAATAACCATACAATAATAAAATAATGCAAATAAAATACATTCTAACAACTATTTACATTGCATTAGGTATTATACGTAATCCACAGATGATTACGTATAATCATCTACACAGGAGGATGTCGGTAGGTCATATGCAAATACTATGCCACTTTATATGAGGGTCTTGAGCTTCCCAGGCTTTGGTATGCATGGATGTCTTGGAACCAGTCATCCACAGATACCAAGGGATGACTGCCCAGTTTCATATTCACACAATTATTAGATTACTATTTTTCATGACATACCTATAGACATAGTAACATTTTTATAAACAGTATTAAAATCAATAAAAAGAATTTGAATGTGTTCATGAAATTTAACACATCTTATGACTTAGTAACATTGTCAAGATTAAAACATTCTGAATAGTGTCAAATGTATTTTTCTTTCATTTCTTTGAATGACAGTAATGATCAATATCCTCTATTCTTTGAATACCAAGCAACCCTCAAAAGATATCTACATACTGCCTACATGTGAAAAGCATGGTTTTAATTCTGATAGATTATTTTTGAAGTATCATTCTTACAATGTGAGAAAAATACTTAATAAAAGGTATTAAAATCAAAAGCTGTTTAAGTATGACTTTCATAAATGAGTAAATAGAAAGTTTAAGAGAAAATGAAATATTCATGGTTTGTGAGTCTATCTCCAAGACAAGCTGAAGGTTTTACTGAGAACCCAAACCCTGACATCTTTATGTTTCCAACACCGAACCTAATGCCTAATGTAGAGCAGTGTTTAATGACTGCATGTGGAATAAAGGAACACATAGGTGTCACGCCTGTGATTCCAGTACTTTGAGAGGCTGAGGCAGGAGGATCACCCTAGGTCAGGAGTTCAAGACCAGCCTGGCCAACATGGCGAGACCCTGAATCTACTAAAAATACAAAAATTAGCTGGGCGCGGTGGTAGGCACTTGTAATCCTGGCTACTCAGGAGGCTGAGGCAGGAGAATTGCTTGAACCCAGGAGGCGGAGGAGATTTCCGTGAGCTGAGATCATCCCATTGCACTCCAGCCTGGGCAACAAAAGCGAAACTCCATCTCAAAAAAAGAAAAAAAGAAAAAAAAAGAACACACAGCTGTAATAATCTACAGATTATCCTCTCCATGTCCATCATTATTTCCATTTTGAGGGAAATTATTTATTTTTGTAAACTTCTTCCAAAATACGAGACTTCTTCCTTGGTTCAGACAGGCAACTATTTGAATAACGTGAATTCATAATGCTTGTATACATGGAAACATAATAATGCCTCATGAACGTAGAAGCCAATCTTCATGTAACTTAAAAGCATGTAGAAAGCCTGAGCCAGAAAAACAGACACTGGTAGGATGGACAGCTCCTGGAAAACATTGTTGAAGAAGCTTCCGAGACTATATCAGACATAAAGCCACTGGCTAGTTCACTGACCAGAAAAAAACAAGTTTGATTTTAAAGCCAAGTTGCTGGTGTGCAAGCCAAGGTGATGGAAGAAATAAAGAGAAAAAAAAGTAAGTGAACACAACAAAGGGATCAGTAAGGAGTTGCAGCAATAGCAGCAAGATGGTGGCAGTAAAGGAAATGAAAAAAAAATGGAAGGCAAATTGTAATGGCAGTATGGTATTCACCTTTGTTCTTCCCAAGGGCATCACTGTGCCACAGTTAAGACTGTAGGAACTCAGGAGAAAAAACTACAACAAAACTGTAGGTATGCAAATGGTTTTGTATACCTCTATAGAAAGCATTTAGAGAGAAGGCAAGCTAAATTTCATTCATTTTTATTGTCTCAAAGCACATCAATATTCAAGTAGTGTCATGCTTAAGGCAACCCAACAGCTGTCTGTGGCCCATTCACTATTGTTAGAGAAGAGCTCACTTTAATAGGGTAGAGTGCTGATGTCAGCGCTGCAGTAGACAGTCATCAGGTGATGCATATAAACTGTCCTACACCATGATTCAAAACTTCCCCATTCCCAGCAAACATCTCTGTTTGTACTCAGTGCAAATTGAAGAATCAAAGGATTTTGCATGCAAACACTGTTGACTGAGCTGTGTGAGACACAATATTAGAAGGCTAGGTGTAACTGGTTTAAAAAAACAAAACAGAAAGCCATGAAGTTACAGAACAATTTTACAGCTTTCCCCTTTTGACAGTCTAGTCCCATAAATAGTTTTTTTTTTTTTTTTTTTAAATGTCGATGATGATGGCCTATTTTGGCAAAGCTTGCTAAATTCTAGCCCAGCCAGTGGACCAAGTGCCTGAGGGTATAAGAAGAATTTAAAAAGTCAAACTGCTATCATATGTACAAGTATTTTAGGCTTCTACAAAATTAAACTCCTGATGATGGAAAAATTCCACTGTTTAGAGTTTTCATAGGTGTCACCATTTCTATATTACTTCTAGAGTGTAAACTGTTTCATAAAGGAACAGAGAATTTGTTCAATTCCTTTCATAATGTATTTATTTGTTTTCACACTGCTATAAATAAAACTACCTGAGACTGGGTAATTATAAAGGAAAAAGGTTTAATTGACTCACAGTTCCGCAGGCTTAACAGGAAGCATGGTTAGGAGGCCTCGGGAAACTTACAATCACCGTCGAAGATGAAGGGGAAGCAAGCACATCTTACATGGTGGCAGGTGAGAGAGGAAGTGAAGGGGGAAGAGCTTCTTATAAAACCATTAGATCTTGTGAAAACTCACTATTATGAGAACAGCATGGGGGAAACTGCCCCCATGATTCAATCACCTCCCACCAGGACCCTCCCTCAACACCTGGGGATCACAATTTGAGATAAGCTTTGGGTGGGGACACAAAGCCAGACCATATCAATAATAAAATTCTTAACTTTATTTTTGATCCCAGACCAAGAGTGAGCCAGAATGAGCTTACCCCAGAGAAAGGGCAGAGGAGACTATGCCAGTTAAGGTTTTAGTATTGAAAGCCATATTCTGGGAAGCTCCCAGTCTTCGGCAAATCAGGATGGTTGCTCACACTAGCTCCTAGTATATTTTCATTCTTGTTTCCAGGAGCTATTTGCAGATGTGCATCAGAAACCTGAGAAGTAGGGCAATGCAGTTGATAAAACCTAAGGAGCATAACCAAAAGAAAGGACTGGATAGCATTTTAGATGATGTCGGGTTATGGTTCTCAACCTTGGCTGTGCATTGGCATCACCTGGGGAGCTTTAAAAACCACTAGTACCTGTGTCCTAACACCAGAGATCTTGATGTAATTGTTCTGGGATGTGGGCTATGCAAGTTCTCCAGGTGAATCCAATGTGTAGCCAAGGTTGAGAACTACTGACATGGCGACATTTAAGTGTTTTCTCTATTTCCTGTGTTAAATCTCCAACTTTAATGTGTATTTTACCTTTTTAACTTTAAAATTTTTATTTTTAATTTTTGTAGGTACGTAGTAGGTGTATATATTCATGAGGTACATGGGATATTTGATACAGGCATGCAATGTGTAATAATCACATCTGAGTACATGGGGTATCCATCACCTCAGGCATTTATCCTTTGAGTTACAAACAATAAAATTATACTCTTTTAGTTATTTTTAAATGAATAATTAAATTATTGTTGACTATAGTCACCCTGTTATGCTAGAACATACTAGATCTTATTCATTTTTTCTAACTATTTTTTAGACCCACTAACCATCCCCATTTCCCCAACATCCCAAGCCCACTGCCCTTTCCAGCCTTTGGTAATCATCCTTCTACATTCTATCTCCACGAGTTTAATTGTCCTAATATTTAGTTCCCACATATAAGTGAGAAGATGAGAAGTTTTTCCTTCTGTGCCTGGCTTATTTCACTTATAATGATCTTACATTCTATCCATGTGGTTGCAAATGATGGGATCTCATTCTTTTTTATGGCTGAATAGTACCATTGTATATATGAATCCCATTTTCTTTGTCCGTTATCTGTTGATAAACACTTAGGGTGCTTCCAAATCTTGACTGTGAGTAGTGCTGCAATAAACGTGGGAATGTAGACATCTCTTCAATATACTACTTTCTTTTTTGCAGGGGAGAGGGTGGGCATATATCTAGCAGCAGGATTGCTGGATCATATGGTAGCTCTATTTTTAGTGTTTTGTGGAACCTTCAAACTGCTCTCCATAGTGATTGTACTAACATTCCCACCAACAGCGTATGAGGGTTCCCTGTTCTCCTCATCCTCCCCAGCATTTATTATTACCCGTTTTAGAATAAAAATTACTTTAAGTGAGGTGAGATGATATCTCATAGTTTTTATTCACATTTCTCTGATAATCACTGATTTTGAACACCTTTTTATAAACCTGTTTGCCATTTGTATTGTCTTATTTTGAGAAATGTCTATTAAGACCTTTTGCTCATTTATTAATTTAATTATTAGATTTTTTCCTATAGAGCCGTTTGGGCTCCTTAAACATTCTGGTTATTAACCCCTTGTCAGATAGGGTCTTTGCAAATATTTTCTCCTATTCCGTGGGTTGTCTCTTCACTTTGTTGATTGATTACTTTTTTGTGCAGAAGCTTTTTAAATTGAAGTGATCCTATTTGTTCATTTTTGCTTTGGTTGCCTTGTTTTTGGTGTATTACTCAAGAAATCTTTGCTCACTCCAATATCCTGGAGACTTTCCCCATTGTTTGTACTTAGTAGTTTTATAGTTTGAAGCCTTATATTTAAGTCTTTATTTCATTTTGATTTTATTTTTGTATATGGAAAGAGATAGGGATCTAGTTTCATTCTTCTGCATATGAATATACAGTTTTCCCAGTACCATTTATTGAAGAGATTGACTTTTCCCCAGTGTATATTCTTGTCACCTTTGTCAAAAATGAGTTCGCCGTAGGTGTAGGTGTAGGTGTAGGTGTAGGTGTAGGTGTAAAGAATTGTTTCTGGATTCTGTACTCCATTCTAGTGGTTTGTGTGTCTGTTTCTATCCCAGTACCGTGCTGTTTTGCTTACTACAATTCTGTAGTATGATTTGAAGTCAGGTAATGTGATTCCTCTAGTTTTGTTCTTTTTGCTCAATGGAGATTTGGCTACTCTGGGTCTTTTGTGGTGTCATATAAATTCTAGGATAGGTTTTTCTATTTATGTGAAGAATGTTATTGGTATTTTGATAGGGATTGCATTAAATATGTAGATTGCTTTGCTTACTATAGGTATTTTAACAATATTGTTTCTTCCAATCCATGAACATGGAATATCTTTCCATTTTTGGTGTTCTCTTCAATTTCTTTTATCAGTCTTTCATCAGTGTTTTATACTTTGCCCTTTATTTCTTCCATTTCTTTTATCAGTGTTTTATAGTTTTTATTGAAGAGATCTTTCACTTCTTTCGTTAATTTATAGGTATTTTATTTTATTTGCAGTTATTGTAAATGGGATTACTTTCTTGATTTCTTTTTCAGATTGTCGTTTGCATATAGAAACGTGACTAATTTTTGTATGCTGATTTTATGTCCCACAACGTTACTTGAATTTGTTCATTAGTTCTAAGAGTTTTTGGTGGAGTCTTTAGGTTTTTCCAAATATAAGATTATGTCATCTACAAACAAAGATAATTTGACTTCTTCCATTCCAGTTTGGATGTCCTTTATTTCTTCTTTCCTCTGAGTGTTATAGCTAGGATTTCCAGTACTATGTTGAACAACAGTGGTGACAGTGGTCATCTTTGTCATGTTCCAGATATTAGTAAAAAGGGTTTCAGTTTTTTCCCCATTCAGTGTAATACTAGCTGTGGGTCTGTCATATAGGACTTATATTATGTTGAGGTGCATTCCTTTTACACCCATTTTTTTTAGGGTTTTTTCGTGAAGTGATTTCACATTTTGTCAAATGCTTTTTCAGCATCATTTGAAATGATCATATGGTTTTTGTCTTTCATTCTGTTGATATGATGTATCTCATTGATTAATTTGTGTATGTTGAATCATCCTTGCATCCCTGGGATAAATCCCCCTTAGTTATGATGAATGACCTTTTCAATGTGTTGTTGAATTCAGTTGGCTAGTATTTTGTTAAGAACTTTTGCCACAATATTCATCACAGATACTGGCCTGCAGTTTTCTTTTCTTTTTCTTTCTTTCTTTTTCTTTTCTTTTCTTTTTTTCTTTCTTTCTTTCTTTCTTTTTTTTTTTTTTTTTTTTTTTGATGTATTTGTCTAGTTTGGGCATCAGGGTAACATTGGCCTTGTAGAATGAGTTTGCAAGTACTCCTTCTTTTTCTATTTTTTGGAATATTTTCAGTAGGGTTAGTGTTAGTTCTTCTTTAAATGTTTGGTAAAATTCAGCAGTGAAGCCATTGGGTCCTGGAGTTTCTTATGCTGGGAGACCTTTTATTACAGCTTCAATCTTGTTATTTGTTGTTGGTCTGTTCAGATTTTGGATTGCTTCATGTTTCAATCTTGGTAGGTTGCATGTGTCTAGGAATTATCCATTTCCTCTAGGTTTTCTAATTTATTGGCATGTATTTGTTCTTAGTAGCCATTAATGATCCTTTGAATTTCTGTGCTATCTATTGTAATGTCCCCCTTTTCATTTCTTATTTGTTTGGGTCTTCTTTCTTTTTTTCTTAGTGTAGGTACAGGTTTGCCAATTTTGTTTCTTTTCAACACACCAACTTTTCATTTCATTGATCTTTTGAATTGTTTTCTTTGTTTCAATTTAATTGATTTCTGCTTTGATATTTATTATTGCTTTTCTTCTATTAAATTTGGGTTTAGTTTGCTCTTGCTTTTCTAGTTATTTAAGCTGCATCATTAGGTTATTTGAAGTTTTTTTCTTTTACTATATAGGCACTTGTATCTATAAACTTCCCTTTTAGTACTCCTTTTGTTGTATCCCATAGGTTTTAGAATGTTGTGTTTTCATTTATCATCTGTTTCAAAACTTTTTCAAATTTCCTTCTTAATTGTTTCATTGACCCACTGGTTATTCAGGAACATATAGTTTAATTTCCATGTGTTTGTATAGTTTCCAAAATTCATCTTGTTATTGATTTCTAGTTATATTCCATTGTGGTCAGATAAAATATCTGATATTATTTCAGTATTTAAAAAAATGTTTTAAGACTTGTTTCGTGACTGAGCATATGGTCTATTCTTGAGAATGTCCCAGGAACCGAGGAGAAATATGTGTATTCTATAGCCATTGGATGAAACATTTTGTAAATATCTGTTAGATCTATTTGGTCTATAGTGCAGATAGAGTTCATTGTTGCCTTGTTGATTTTATATTGGGAAGTTCTGTTCAGTGCTGAAAGCGGAGTGTTAAATTCTCCAACTATTATTATATTGGGGTCCATCTCTGTCTTTAGCTCTAGTAATATTTTCTGTATGTATATGGTTAACTCTAATAATATTTTCTTTATGTATATGGGTGCTCCAGTGTTGAGTGCATATATATTTATAATTGTTATATTCTTTTCCTGAATTGACCTCTTTATCATTTTGTAGTGACTTTTTTGTCTCTTCTTATAGTTTTTGTTTTGAAATATATTTTGTCTGATATAAGTGCAGCTACTTCTGCTGTTTTGAAATTCCCATTGGCATGACATATCATCTTTAATCCCTTTATTTTCAGCCTGTGTGTCTTTATAGGTGAAGTGTATTCCTTGTAGGCAACAGATTATTGGGTCTTGTTCTTATATTCATTCAGCCACTCTATGTCTTTTGATTGGAGAGTTAGTCCATTTACATTCAGTTATTATTAATGAGTAAGGACTTTTCCTCCTATCATATTGTTACTTGTTTTCTGGTTGTTTTGTGGTTTGTCTTCCTTATTTCCTTCGATCCTATCTTCCTTTTCGTGGAGGTGATTTTCTCCGGTGGTAGAATTTAATTTCTTGCTTTTTATTTTTGAAGCATCCATTGTATGTTTTTTCATAGGTGATTACCATGAGGCTTGTATACTACATTATAGCCCATGATTTTAAATTGATGACAGCAGAACACAGATTGTAAACAAACAAGCAAACAAGTAAAAAGAAAACTAATAAAAACTCTACTCTTTCACTCATCCCCGTTCTGTTTACCTTTTATTCTGTTTATATCTTATTGTACTCTCTATGCCTTATAAAGTTGTTTTAGTTATTATTTTTGGTTGATTTATCATTTAGTCATTCTACTTAAGAGTAGTTTACCCACCACAATTACAGTGTTGTAATAGTTTATGTCTTTCCATGTACTTACTATTACCAGTGAGTTGTGTACCCTCAGATGATTTCTTACTGCTTGTTAACATTCTTTTCCTTCTGATCGAATAATTCCCTTTAGCATTTCTCATAAGACATGTCTAGTGTTGATGAAATCCATCAGCTCTTGTTTGTCTGGAAGAGACTTTATTTTTCCCTCATGTTTGAAGGATATTTTCACTGAATATATTATTCTAGGTTAATATTTTTTCCTCCAGCACTTTAAATATGTCATACCACTCTCTCATGGCCTTTAAGGTTTGCTCTGAAAAGTGTGCTGCCAGATATATTGGAGCTCCATTGTATGGCACTTGTTTCCTTTCTCTTGCTGCTTTTCCTTTCTTTATTCTTGACCTTTAAGAGTTTGGTTATTAAAAACCTTTAAGTATTCTTCTTTGGGTTAAACCTGCTCAGTGTTCCATAAACTACTTGTACTTAAATATTTATATCTTTCTGTAGGATTGGGAAGTTATCTGTTATCCCTTTGAATAAATTTTCTACCCCTATCTCTTTCTTTATTTCGTTTTTAAGGTCAATAACTTAGATTTTCCCTTTTGAATTTATTTTCTAGATCTTGTAGGTATGCTTTATTCTTTTTCTTTTGTCTCTTGTGACTGTGTATTTTCAAGCAGACTGTCTTCAGGCTCACTAACACTATATTCTGCTTCATCAGTTCTGCTGGTGGGAGACTCTGATTCATTCTTCAGGTCTAGAATTTTTGCTTCATTCTTTTTAATTGTTTCATTCTCTTTGTTAAATTTATCTGATAGAATTCGGAATTCCTCCTCTGTATTATCTTAAATTTCTTTGAGTTTTCTTGAAACAGCTATTTCGAATTCTTTATCTGAAAGGTCACATATATCTGCTTCTCCACGATCAGCCCCGATTCCTTATTTAGTTCATTTGGTGAGGTCCTGTTTTCCTGAGCGGTCTTGATGCTTGTGGATATTCATCAGAGTCTAAGCCTTGAAGTGTTAGGTATTTATTGTAGTCTTTCCAGTCTGGGCTTGTTTATACTGCCCTTCTTGGGAAGGCTTTCCAAGTTTTCAAAGGGTCTTGGGCATTGTGGTATAAGTTGTATCTACATTAGGGGCACTGCAAGCCCAGTAATGCTGTGATTTTTTCCAGACACATGGAGATACTGCCATGGTGGCCTTAGATAATATCTGGAAAAATTATCTGGATTACCAGATTATTACCAGAGATTATTGTTCTCTTCCCTGACTTTCTCCCAAACTCTGTGCTGAGCCACCTGGAACTTGGGGTGGTTGGAGACATGCACCCCTGTAGCCAGCACCACTTGGACTGTGCTGAATCAGACTTAAAGCTAGTACAGCACTGAGTTTGGCCCATGGCCCCCTGTAACCACTATCTGGCTACTGCTTATGTTTGCTCAAAGATCTAGGGCTCTACAATCAGCAGATGGTGAAACCAGTCAGTCTTATGTCCTCTCTTTCAGAGTGACAAGCTCCCCCAGGCCCCATATGTACACAGAGATGCTCTCTGGGAGCTGGGAACTGGAGTCAAACACCTTCCAAATCTACCTGGCACTCTGTTCTATTGTGGCTAAGCTGGTGTGCAAACCACAATACAGAGTCCTTCCTACTCTTCCCTCCCCTTTTCACATCAGAGGAGACTTCACCCATGGCCATCACTATCACAGATCATGGTTGGGGGTACTGCCAGGCTACTGCCAATGTTCACTTAAGGCCCCAAAACTCTTCACTCAGTTTGTGGTGAATGCTTCCAGGCCTTAGATTCACCCTTCATGATAGTGGGCTCCCCTCTGGCCCAGGGCAGGTCCATAAATGCTATCTAAGAGCCAAGGCCTAAAATGATAGATCCCAAGAGCTCATATGGTACTCTCTTCCACTATGGCTGAGCTCGTACCTGAAGCCAGCATGTCTCAAAATCTCACTGAAAGCCCATGGCTTACTATCTGCAATTATTGCTGCTTGCTCTTCCGGGTGCAAGAGCTCTTCAGTCAGCAGGTGATGAATCTTCCCAGGATTTCACCCTTCCTTTAAAGCAGTAGGTTCCGTTCTAGCCCATGGTATGTCTAGATATGTCTCGATACTAAGTCCTGGAATAGGGGCCTTGTAAGTCTGTCTGGCACCCTATCCTACTGTGGCTGAGCTGGTATCCATGATGCAAGACAAAGACCCCTTTACTTTTCCTTTTGCTTTTCTCAAGCCGAAGGAGTCTCTCGTCGTAGCCCCCACAGCTGTGAATATGCTGGGACTCATCTGAAGCCGGCCCATTTCAGAGTCTCATCCAAGGTCTGCAGTGTACTACCTGGGTATCACTGTTTGTTATTTAGGGCCCAAGGGCTCTTAATCAGCAGGGGATGAATCCTGCCAGTCCTGGCTTTTTTCTTTTCAAAGAAGTGGGTTTCCTTCTGGACCAGGGTGTGTCTAGATACGTTGTCTGGGAGCTAGGGCCTGGAATAGCAACCTCGTAACTCTGCCTTATGCCTCTCCTACTGTGGCTAAGTTGGTATCCAAGATGTAAGAAAAAATCTTCTTTACTATTCCCTCTCTTCTTCTCAAGCAAAATGAAGGAATGCTGCCTGGGCTTGTGGAAGGGTGCAACCACTCCCTTGGCTGCCCTCACTAGTGTCTCAGTAGGTCTCATATCCTCTTGTCCAATGGCTCTGAGCTCAGCTCAGTGCTAGAAGTTGCCTATGAATTGTAGTTATTGTGGCCTAGACAGCTTTTCAAGTTTATATGGAGCTCCAGAGCACTTTAGCCTGTGGTGGCCAAGGCTTGCCAAAACTCAAGTTCCACCTGCTGGGATGGGCTATTCCCCTCTGGCTAGGGCTGTTCCAATTTTTGTTCCCTCCATGGGCAGGCATTGACTGAGTTCAGCAGTTTTACTTTCTGCTGTGACAGGACAGCACTAAGTTCAAAACAGCGTGCTATAATTGCAGTGCTCTCTCTCTCTCTCTAACAAACGCATAGATTCTCTGTGACATGCAGCTGCTGCCACGGGATGGGGGAGTTTGTCAGTGATACAAAACTGTCTTTCCTACCCTCTTCAGTGCCTCTTTCGGTGATATGATGTTAAAATCCAGTACTGTAATAGGTCACCTGATTTTTGGTTCTCATGAAGTTGCTTTTTTGTATAAACAGTTGTTGAATTTGGTGTTCCCGTGGTAGGGATGATTGGTGAAAGATTCTATTCTACCATCTTTCTCTGCCTTTCTTTATCCAACATGAATATATTTTGAGTTAATGATGCTGAGTCCTATTTAGAACCAGTTAGTGATATAATATTTAAAGTTCAGCTTAATATCAATGATCACATGAAATAGCCTGTGAAAAAGCTAACGTGAACTGGTTTAATAGAGTTCTCATTTTATCTTCAATTTTTTGAAGTATGTATTTAGTTATTAATCTGATTCATTGCAACCAAATAATTTAAATTATGCATTTTTACAATTAAGCCTTTTAAAAATATGACCCTTTTATATTTCACATACAATAGTTAACAATCTTAATTTTTTAAGGAACAGTGCTGGTCCCAGTTAACTCATTTTTCCTTTCAGAAGACTCATAATCTCTACTTAATCTATTAATTAGTCAACAATGAGAGTTATTGAGTAGTCTGACATTCATAATATTTAACAGCCAGTAAGGGGCAAGAATTGACCAATTACCAAAAGCTTACATTTGAGCAGGATCCTGAGTAAACCCTTATGGGACAGAAATAAACCTTTAATTGCTGAATCAAAATGTGGTGCTGGGGGACCACAGCCATGTCTGAAATTGATACTAGGGGGCTTTGGACAATGTTATTTAGCTAGTCGGAAGTCTTTAAATATTTAACAATTGATATTGCTTTCCAAATATACATTTGCTAAATCCTAACCCAATGAAGGGTTAATCACTATTTTTATTTAAAGTGTCCACAATAAAAAATTTCAGTGGTGAAGCCAATGATAGGTGATATCAATCCGATGCCTCATTCACTATGTTAAACAATTTTGTAGCTACCATTTTGTTCTGCAATGGGGAAAGCGGGGAAAGCATATAGTCTTTCAATTCAGACCTGGCTATTAATTCTAGCTTTGCCACTTGAGTAAAGTGCCTTTTGTAAACAACATTCCCATCATTGTTTATGTTTTACGAGGATTAAATGAAGACAGGAATCTGGAATCTTATTACATACTTAATGAATAGTAGCTATATTTATTATAATAGTGAAGATTTTCCAGCTTTTGTTGAGATATTTTTATTGCTCACTATACTGCTATTCATCTCTAATTGCTAGAAAGTTGCACCTTATTATAGTAGATTGTACTTTTTTTGTTCAAAGTATTAATTATTCTTCCCCATGAAAAGAGTATTTATCTTCATCCATTTAATATCAAGCTTTACCATATGACTTGCTTTGGCCAGTAAAGCATAAACAAACGTGCCATGTGCCACTTTCAGAGAATAACTCCAAGTGTCAAAATTCAAGTTTGCCTTTAAACATTTTCTCCTTACAAGATTATCAGTGTCTGAGATAGAAGCTTCTTTGCTGGCCTGGGTACTGGGATGAAGAACACATGGAGCAGACTGACCTACAGTGGATATATACTGGAGTGAAACTTGTAATTTCATTTTTGTAAGCCACTGAGATTTAAACTTACAGATTACTATAACATAGCATTGCCTATTCTTGTTGATATGAAAATTGGTACCTAGGAGTTGGGTGCTGCCATAAGAAGAAGTTTAAATTTTGTGACTTTGGTTACAGGATGTGGCAGTAGGTGGCAAGAAAACTGTGTTTAGAGGCTGGGAATATGTCAACTCACATTATGCAGATAAAATGCCTTTGGTAAAACAATCCACTGACATAACTTAGGAAGCAGATAATGTAGCAAAAGAACCTGTGCTTTAAGAATGGGTGGGGGAAATAATATTGGTTGTGTGCTTTGGTCATTTGAAATAATCTACAAGAAAAAGGTGACCTTTAGAAAGAATTTGCCGCATTGAATATGAGGATGAAAGAAAACATGAACAGGCCACAAGTTCTGGAACTTTGCATGGTAGAAGATTCAACTGTTTCTCATGTCTAGCAAGTTTGGGTGTGGCTTCCAGGCCTTTTGTTAAAAACTTTATATTGATTCAGATAGCACCCAGCTAATTTTTTTAGTTGAAGAAAATGTCTCAGAACAAAGAGACTAAAGAACTGGCTCTCCAATGGACTACTAAGCTTACAACTAAGTCTAGAAAGAGCCATCTCTTGAAAAGAACTGTTGGTGTGGGTATTGGCACATGGAACAAAATCAAATAGATTAAAAGTTATTGTTTTCAAAGAGTGTTACTGCCAAAGGAATACCATCGTGGATAAAAATTGACAGTAATTGTTTGAGCCTTAAACTAACCTCAGGTCCCCAGTCTTCTCTGGGAACAAAACAAGCTGAGAAAGTTATTTATTACTCATAGCTGTGGCCTATTCAGATGTGGCCAAGAGGGAAAGGAAGGACCTCCCAGAGGGCAGAATGAAGTGTTATAGAAAACAATGGACCAAGAAGCTACTCCCCAAAACAAAAACTAAGGTCTAATCAAGGAACAATTTTCACCATGAGAATAGAGGGCTCCTACAACATGTGTACCTCAAGATTTCAGAATTATTCTGACCCAAAGACTGCTAGATGCCTCCCGTTCCCCACTCTTCCATGTAACAGCATTAACTATGATCACCCTGTACTGTTTGTTGGGTGTCAGAGGAGGATAGGAAGAATAGGGCAGATGGCTTGTCCTTTTAGTTAACAGGTCTTCAGCTTAAGCAGAATGGATGAATAAGTTGAGGTATATTCATTAAAAAAAAATATTTCGCAGCAATGGAAAATAACCATTGCTAAAACTCAACAATGAGTAACTCATCATACTGTTGGGTCAAACAAAATTCCAAAGAATACATGCCATATAATTTCATTTACCTAAAATTTCAAAAAACAAGCCAAGCTAACATACAGTGATGAAAGTCAGAATAACAATTTCCTTTGGAGGACTGTTGACTTGTAGAGGAAGTATGAGAGAGTCACTTGGGTGTTAAAAAAATTTTATGTCTCGATTTGGGTTTATGTGCATACAGATGTATGTACAATTCAAGCTGCACACTTAAATCTTGTACACTCTACCATATGTGAGATATGTCTCAATGATTTTTTTTAAGCTGTGTATATTTTTCTTGTCCTTTTCTCCCCTAAGCCTCATGTCATTTAGAGGTTAAGTCTTTCTGAAATTCTTATAAGTTCACCAAAACTTTTTATTTTACTTTAACATTTTTGCAACATTTTCATCATCTTTCCTATCTTTTTAATATGAATTCATCTTAATGCTCCAAATGCAATATATCTGGTTTCCTTAGACATGCACGCTTGTTTCCCTTATATTGGAACTAGTTCTTCAGGTCAGAATTTTATTTTAGAGAGTATAATCACTCTTCTGTTTTAGTTTCCTTCTCTTTGCCCATGAGACCACATATATAATTTTTTTATTTGATGTGGGACTCTGTTTTCCTAAAACTTTTATTTAAACAGACCCATAATCAGCATTGTTTCTCTACATCTTCATGAACTCCAATGTGGTATTGTAATTTTTCTCCAATAATTATTTCACTTCCCCATTATCAGCCAATTCACTCTAATTGGATTCAATTATTTGCAGCATGGATAAGGATAAAAAGATCAAAGGGTAGCTCTAGCTGTGTGAAGCCCTACACCAAGCCTGTTCTTATAGGGTGTCCTTACAGGGTAGGAGGCTTATGCCCTGGGGAAGATTCATCTGGTGAATCCAAGAAGCTATATCACTGGGTGCCAGAGCCAATTTTATAGTGAGTACTGCATGACTGAATGAGCATACTACAGAAATGGGAATCATCCTTAATGTCACCCCAAAGAAAACACTCAGCTGTGCAGAAGTCTGCGCCACCAGTAATGGAGGCTACCAGAGCAGAAGCCCCCAGTGTCTGAGAAAAAACAGCAATCATGACATTCCAACATGAAAGCAGCAGCAAAACCCTAGTATTTATGCACTGTATGTATTTCAGCTATGACATAGGCCTCCATCTTTGGTGGCAGAGAAAGTCAGTGGGAGCACATTCTAGGGTAACCAGAACCTGGCAGTGGTTAAGGAGTTCACCAGGCTGAAGGGTTGCTTTTGAATTTCATTTCCAGGGATAAAGTGAAACAAATTGAGTTGGACTTTTGAATACAAGTAAGACTCCTGAGGGTTGGTTTTTTTTGTTTTTTTTTGTTTTTTTGGTTTTTTTTGACATATATGAATTCTAGACAAAGGACATAAAGAGGAGAGGGTGCATTTTCTGCTCAATTGTAAATTGAACCTTCTGAGTTTCATAAATAATTTTGGGCATATTAAGAATTATAGGCTGGGCATGGTGACTCATACCTGTAATCCCAGCAGTTTGGGAGGCTGAGGCAGAAGGATCACTTGAGGCCAGGTGTATTAGTTCATTTTCACACTGCTGATAAAGACACACCTGAGACTGGGTAATTTATAAAGAAAAAGAGTTTAATGGACTCACAGTTAGTTCCACATGGCTGGGGAGGCCTCACAATCATGGCAGAAGGCAAGAGGCACATCTTACGTGGTGGCAGGCAAGAGAGAATGAGAGCGAAGTGAAAGGGGCAACCCCTTATAAAACCATCAGAACTCAAGAGACTTATTCACTACCACAGGAACAGTATGGGGGAAACCACCCCCATGATTCAATTATCTCCCACTAGGTCCCTCCTTCAACATGTGGGAATTATGGCAGCTACAATTCAAGATGAGATTTGGGTGGGGACACAGCCAAACCATATCACCAGGACTCAGGAATTCTAGACCAGTCCAGGCAACATAGTTAGACCCTCACTCAATTTAAAAAAAAAAAGAAAAAAGAAAAAAGAATTACAGACTCTCTTTCTTATTCTTTCTCCATAGAATTATGCATGCCACCTTCTTCGTAATAAAGGTAGTATCACAGAGTGGTTAAGAACCCAGGCTTTGGAATGAAACAGACCTAGAATCAACACTGAGTTCTAATTATTACAAGCTAGGTATTCTTAGATTATTTAATGCCTCAGACTCTCAGTTTCCTGTATTATAAAATAATATGTGCATATTTAATGCCATAATTTATGTGAAGTACTTAGCAGATTGCCTGGCACATATTGTAAGTTCAATAAGTTATTATTATTCTTATTATTCCATGGAATATATATCTTCCATGGTATTTATTTTTTACTTTAACATGTATGTTTTCATGGTCTTACCATCAAGTTTCAGTTTATATATATCTTAATAATATTGACGAATATCTTTCCAGTTTTCATGCAGCACATATTGGATCTTGGCACAAAATATTCTAAATATTGTATCTATTTTTGTGCTAGAGCATGCTTGATTTTTAAAATTTAAACTCAGAAAAAAACTACTTAGGTTTAAAATACGTTTAACACATTCTTTGACAATAAAATATTTACTGGTATTAAAAAATAAGACTAGTTTATCAAAACAATTTAGAATGGTAATAAAAATGAAGATCACTTTCTAAAGAAAGTAGTATGTCTTTAATTCCTCATGTGTTTACATTAATGTTTATAGAGGATTTTTGTGTAATAAAATCTTTGTTAATACTTTGAAATCAAATATCCATAAATAAAAGGAAAAGGAGATAGGATCTCAATGTACTAGGTATTTAATAAATACTGATAAATGAGTAAATGAAAGATCCCACAAATGCATAGCTTTTTGTTCAATAGATAAAATGTATAAATATAAAACAATTAAACATGATAAAACAATGTATATCATGAAATACTAATGATTAATCTTGGCAATTATTGTTTTAAAATTTCAAGTGCCACTGTGTTCTAAAGGACAAACCATATATGTATAAAGTAATTGCCATTCTGATATCATAGAAAGACTATACTAATCAACGTATACTAAACCAATATTTGAGTAGCATTCAGGACTATGTTTCTCATGAAATCTGTTATATCAATTGATATTGGATAAAGTTCAAGCACCTTCTCAGGGGTTGAAATCTGGATGAAGGATGGAAACAAAGATGTTGTCGGGGCATGGTGGCTCATGCCTGTAATCCCAGCACTTTGGGAGGCTGAGGTGGGTGGATCACCTGATGACAGGAGTTTGAGGCCAGCCTGACAAACGTGGTGAAACCCCATCTCTACTAAAAATACAAAAATTAGCCGGACGTGGTGGCAGACGGCTGTAATTCCAGCTACTCAGGAGGCTGAGGCAGGAGAGTAGCTTGATCCTGAGAGGCAGAGGTTGCAGAGAGCTGAGATCACACCATTGTACTCCAGCCTGGGCAACAAGAGCAAAACTCCATCTCAAAAAACAAAAGAAAACAAACAAACAAACAAAAACAAAGATGTTAATAAATGGCAAGGTACCAAGTTAATGGTGGTGGTGAGTGATATGAGTTTTATAGCTTACCTTATTTAACATCTCTATTAATTGTAGGAGTAGACAGCTTGTAACAAAACTTGCAGAAGATCACACATTAGGAAATACCACAAGCACCACTGAAAACCAAGAAGTAATGGTAGATGTAAAGACATTTAAAAACAAAAACTGCCATTAAATATACTGAAAGAAGATGTATCAGTAATAGTGAAGATTTCAAACTCTACTGTTCTCATTTTCTGAGTTTCCAAGGCAGAAAACTAAATAAGCATCTAAAAACATAAATGCAATCCTTGAGGTTAATGATTATTTTTTTCTAAGTTATTTTTATGCATTATCCTAAGCTATTTGTAAGCATTTTTTTTAGAGCTCATCACTGTCATGGAGATACTAAAAGCCATGTTTAGAGAGCAAATTTCACTGTGTTTTTCTGAGTAGGATACTAATTTAGATGTTCCTGGTCCATATCCTGTATCTCTACACATGAGTCCTTGTTTTGTGGTGGAAACAGTCATTCCAAGTTATTCAAAAAAAATAGGACTATGGCCATGAACAGCAATCCACAGGGCAGAATTTCTACCACTTTTGTCTTCTCATGCCACAAACTGCCTGTCTGAACTGTTAGGTATTATGCAATCTCTGACATGCTTGATGCTCCACTTATCTTCCTCCTATCACCTGTTGCTGATTGATTTTTGGTCCTTTCATTTTCCTCTGGAGGTTCTCTCTAGTCTTAGCATCCTAGCTGTCTCATTTAGAGTGTTCAAGAGGACTAATGCCCCATCTGATAACTGACAAACGCCACTGCCACTGTTTGGAAAATCTGTTGTTGTTTCGAAGTCAGTGTTTCTAAAGAGAATTCATTATCTTTTGTTGTTGTTGTTGATCCCTAAGAAGATTCCTCTAGTGACTTTTCTCTCTGTCAGTGGTGGTAGATTTCACCTAGGCCAATAGGAATGGAAACTAGAGTTGTCTTTGGCTTTTCTATATTCATGACCTTCTGTATTCTATTGTTCACATAGTCTCTTTGAGTCTTCACTCCAAATTCAGATTAATCTTCCTCTTTCCATTCACATTTTTACTTTTCTTGCCTAGGCCCATATAATTTCTATTTGTATAATTATAATAGCCTTGTGGGGCAAATAAAATAAAAATAATGGGTTTAATGATACTATAAAAGTAAGCACATATAACTAAAGGAAAAAGATTGTCACCATGTCACCCTTCCATAAAAGAATACCCAAATGCTCAGGGATAGGGAAAAACAAACAAACAAACAAACAGGCAAACAAACAAACCAAGGTCAATTTAATACAACCTAGATGTACCTGGGGTGCATAAGCTTTTACTGGAAGTGAAGGTCTGGTTTTTCATGGTTTTGATCATGTATCATTACGTATCCTTGGGTGAAGACCAATCAGCATTAGGATTATTACTAAAGAAGAGCAGCGCTGGGTTCACATAAATATATGATAAAAACATGTTTAAATAAGGAGATATGTAGGTACTGAGGGCATCCCAGGGAGTGAGCACACTACTGTGAGGTTGGCAACTTGGAAGAAGATGAGAGCAAAAGCAAGGGAAGTAGTGTTTAATTCATTTTCATCTTTTAAAATAATAGTAAATATGTATTAAGCCTTTAAAATATGTTGGCAAAAATACAAACTAATTATATGCATTTTGTCCTCACAACAGCCCCATGACATAGATATGTTTTAACTCCATTTTTATAATTGATGGGTGAAGATCCAAACATATCACAAATGTGGACCCTTCTCTCTGTATCCATAACTACCACCATGGCCAAAGCTCCCATTGTCTCTTTTTGTAATGCTCTCCTAATCTGCCCCCCTGCACCCACTTTTGCCCTCATCAGCCCTTCTTACTGAAGAATCTAGAATGATCTTTTAAAACTTCATATCATATCACATCATTCCTCTAATTTAAATCTTTCAGAGGCTTCCTCTATGGTCTGAATGTGTCCCTTCAAAATTGATATGTTGAAACCTAACCCCCAAAATGACAGTAATAACAGGTGTGGGCCTGTGGGAGGTGATTAGATCATGAAGACAGAGCCCTCATGAATGATATTAATGCCCTTATAAAAGAGGCCCTAGGGAGATAGTTTGCCCTTTCCACCATGTGAGGACAAGGGAGAAGGTTCTATGAGGCACCCGCCCTCATTAGACACTGAATCTGTAGGCACATTATTCTTGGACGTCCCAGCCTCCAGAATTGTATCCCATAGGTTTTGGTAGGTTGGGTTTCCATTATCATTTGCTTCAAGAAATTTTCCAGTTTCCTTCTTAATTTCTTCATCGACCCACTGGTTATTCAGGAACATATAAATGGTTGTTGTTTATAAGCCATCTAGTCTATGATATTTTGTTATTAGCAATCTGAACAGACTAAGATACTTCCCACTGTATTTAGAATAAAATCTAAAGTTCCTCATAATTGGTACAAGACTGTGTGTGATCTGATGCCTGTTTCTTTCTCTTCCCACATTTCTGGTCAAACTTACATTCTTTACAATGCCTTTGCCACCTTGGCCTCAGGTTACTTCGTCTAACGTCCAGATTCTTCCTTCCTGGGACATTTTGCCCAAATTATTCCCTTTGCCTCAAACATTTGTGTCCCAATCCTTTAGTTTGCTCATTTCTACTCATTCTTCAGGTTTTAGCTTTAATTTTACTTTCTCAGAATGCCCTTGTTTTGTTTTTCTTTCAAAAAGTATTTTCCTTATTTGATTTTTAAATCCTGGTTTATTAAGGTATAATTTAAATACAGTAAAATTTATTGTTGATGACATTTAGTAAATGTAAACTGTCATATAACCACCAGTAATCAAATATAGAATATTTTAGTTTATTTCAAATATTCTTTTGTTTCCCTTTGAAATCAGTTCCTTTTCCCAACTCCTAGCCCTTGGCAACCACTAATTTCTGTCCCTATAAATATACCTTTTCCAGAATGTTATATAAATGGAAGCATACATAATATAACCTTTTATGTCTGGCTTGTTACTTGTCATAATTATTTTGAGATCCATCTATCTTGTTGCATGTGTGCATCATAATTTGTTTATCTGCTCACCAGTACATGGAAATTTGAGTTGTTTTCAGTTTTGAGCAATAATGAATAAAACCACCATACATAATTGGCACAGATTTTTATATGAATATATGTTTCATTTTTCTTGGTAAGTAACTAGAAGTAAAATTATTTAGACATGTAAAATGTATATTTATTGTTATAAAAATTGCCAAACTGCTTTCCAGAGTGTTTGTGCCTTATTGCATTACATTAGAAATACGTGAGGGATCAGTTGCTGTTTACACTTGCCAGCATTTAATATTGTCAGTTTTTAAATCTTATTTTTATAAGTGTGTAATAAATATAGTTTTATTTTGCTTTATCTTGATGAATAAAATTGAATATATTTTAATGTGTATATTTGCAATCCGTAACTCACCTTTGATAACCTATCTTCAAATCTTTTGCCTACTTTTATTGAGTTGTGAAAAAAGTTCCTGGCATATTATGAATAAAAATTCTGTATCAGATATATGTTTTGCAAATAGTTATTCACAGCCTCTGAGTTATCCTTTTATTTTTGTGAGTGTATTTACAAAAGCAGAAGTTTTACAGTTGAAAATTCTATTTATCAGTCTTTTATAGTTCTTTTTATGATTTCCATTTTTGTACTTTTACATCACCAAAGGTCACAAAAAAGTATCTGCTCTGTATTTATTTTCTAAAATTTTATAGTCTTGGATTTATGATCCATTTTCAGTTGACTTTTGTATTTTAGCCTATGGATAGAGAATTTTTGGTACATAAATATTTATTATTTTGGTTTTGAATAACTATATAATGTCTAAGTTAACAGGTGTGGACCTTTCGAGGGTGATTAGATCATGAAGATAGAGTCCTCATGAATGGTAATAATGCCCTTGTAAAAGAGGCCCTAGAGACATAGTTTGCCCTTTCCACTGTGTTAGGACACAGGGAGAAGGCTCTATGTTCTGCATGTTCAGGGAACTCATGAATGAACTGCAGCTGACATATTTAAATCTCAGCTATACTCTTCAATGCCTATTCTGCATTAGCTCTTGTTTAATCTACCTAAACATAATATTTTGTCACTTCCTCATTGAAAACATGAAGAGATGAATGCCCACAAAACACAGTATTAACTCCTCAGTTTAGCTTTTAAGGTCCTTCATAATCTGGGCCTAACCTATATGATATAGCTTGGATATTTGTTTCCACAGAAATCTCATGTTGAAATGTAAGCTCCAATGGTGGAAGTGAGGCCTGGTGGGAGAGGTTTGAGTCATGGAAGCAGATCCCTCATGGCTTGCGGCTGTCCTCACAATACTGCATGGATTGTTACAATATCTTGTTGTTTAAAAGTCTGTGGCAACTCCCCACCTTTCTCTTGTTCCTGCTGTCACCATGTGCTACACAATCTCCTGCTTCATCTTACACCATGATTGTAAGCTTCCTGAGATCTTCACCAGGGGCTCAGCACATGCTAGTGCCATGCTTCCTATAGAGCCTGCAGAATCATAAGCCAATTAAACTTCTTTTCTTTATAAATTACCCAACTTCAGATATTTCTTTATAGCAACAAAAGAATGGCCTAACACTGAAAATTGGTGCCAAGAGTGGCATGCTGCTATAATGATACCTGAAAATGTGGAGGCAACTTTGAAACTGGGTAATAGGCAGGAGTTGGAAGAGATTGGAGGTCTCATGAGAAGACAGAAAGATGAGGAAAAGTTTGGAACTTCATAGATACTGGTTAAATGGTTATACCAATATGATGATATAGTGATATGGACAGTGAAGTCCACGCTGATGAGATCTCAGATGGAAATGAGGAACTTTATCGGGGAGTGGATCAAAGGTCACTTGTGTTCTGTCTGAGCAAGGAGCTTGGCTAAATTCTGTTCATGTCCTAGGGTTCTATGTAAATTTGAACTTTAGAGTGATGACGTAGGATACAGCAGAATTCAAATTTGAACTTAAGAGTGATGAGATAGGATATCTCATTTATAAGCAACAAAGAAATTTATAAGCAGCAAAGCCCTCAGAAATAGTGTGGCTGCTTCTAACAAGCTATGTTCAGATGTAAGAGTAAACAAATGACTTAAAGTTGAAATTTGTATTTAAAAAAGAAACAGAACAAAAAAGTTTGGAAAATGTGCAGCCTGGTTATGTAGCACATAAATAAAAAGCATTATCAGGAGAAGGAATCAAATAGGCTGCACAGCAACCACTTCCTAGGAAGATTTGCCTAATTAAAAGGGAGCCAGGTGCTGATAGCAAAGACAATGGGAAAAAGACCTTGAAAACTTCTCAGAGATCTTCAGGGCAGCCCCTCCCATCACAGACACAGAGGTCTAGGAGGAAAGAATTGTTCTGGGGGCCAGGTCTGGGGCACTGCAGCTTTGGGACACTGCTCCTTACATCCTGGCCACTCCAGTTCCAGTCATGGATCAAAGGGCCCCAGGTACAGCTACGGCCACCACTCTGGAGGGCACAAGCTGTAAGCCTTGATGGCTTCCATGTGGTGTCAAGCCTGTGTGTGCACAGAGTGCAAAAGTAAAGGAGGCTTGGAAGCTTCTACCTAGATTTCAGAGCATGTATGAGAAAGCCTGGGTGCCCAGGCAGAAGTCTACTGAAGGAGTAGAGCTCTCACGGAGAACCTCTACTAGGGTAGTGGTAAGGGAAAATGTGGAATTGGAGCCCCACACAGAGCCCCCACTGGGGTACTCCCTAGTGATGCTGTGGGAAGGGGGCTGCTGTGCTCCAGACCCCAGAATGGTAGAATCACCAGAAGCTTGCAACCTCGGTATGGAAAAGCCAGAGTGATAGAGCTGCTCAAGGTCTTGGAATCTCACCTCTCATACCAGTGTGTGCCCTGGATTTGGAACACAGAGTCAAAGGAGATTACTTTGGATCTTTAAGATTTAATAACTGCCCTGCTGGGTTTCAAACTTAAACGGGGCCCGTAGCCCTTTCTTTTGGGTGATTTCTCTTTTGTTAGAATGGGACTGTTTACCCAATGACTGACTGTACTCCCATTGTTTCTTGGAAGTAAATAACTTGTTTTGAATTTACAGACTCATAGGTGAATGAATTTATCTCCAGATGATAGACTGGACGTGGACTTGGGACTTTTGAGATAATGGCAGAATGAGTTAAAATGTTGGGGGACTATTGGGAAGACATGATTATATTTTGCAGTGTAAGAAGGACATGAAATTTGGGGGCACAGGAGCAAGGGCTGAATGATGTAGTAGTTTGGATATTTATCCATGCTCAAATCTGATATTGAAATGTGATCCCCAACATTGGAGGTGGGGCCTTGTAGGAGGTATTTGGGTCATGGGGGCAGATTCCTCATGGCTTGGTGTTGTCCTCATGATAGGGAGTGAGTTCTCAGAAAATCTAGTTGTTTAAAAGTGTGTAGCACCTTTCCCCTACACCTTGCTCCTGTTCTCACCATGTTATACACAGGTTCCTGCTTCACCTTCTGCCATGATTGTAAACTTCCAGAGGCATTCACCAGAAGCTGAACAGATGTAATGCTTCCTATACTGAAGAACCGTGAACCAATTAAGCCTCTTCTCTTTATAAATTGCCTAGCCTCAGGTATTTCTTTATAACAATGCAAGAATGGTCTAACACACTATATAATTAAATGCATTTCATAGTCTCTCTAACATGATCCACATGACTCACCCAATTGGTTTCTTCGATTTTCTTTGATATAATTCGTCTCCTAAGCAATGCCAAAGATTAACTTGTTGGACTCCTCTCTCCTCCATTTAACCAAACAATTCCAATCCATGCTTTAGAACCCAGTGAAATACTTTAGGACATCTTTGCTAACACTCCAACATCAGATCAGCTCAACAAGTATGAAGCTGAATTGTCTTCTGAAATATTTTGGCCCTTTATTATTTACACTACTCATTCTGGAATTTTACCTTATACTTTCTGGCATCAGAAATGTCTCTCTTGGCTAATTCTGTAAGATCAGGAGCACTTTATTCATTAAACATGTGAATAGCATTAATACCTGCTATATGTTGGGAAATCTGCAGTCCAGGGTTTTGAGATTAATAACAAAGATATGGTCTCTGCCTGTGAGTACTTAAGGTTTATTAGAGGAAATAGAATGAGAAATTATAAATATACTGAGGTTATAGATGGAAAATTGCCAGAAATTATGAAGATGTATAATAGCAGAGGGACCTCATGCCATTTCATGCTTTTTTTCATTAGTTTTTGTTAATTTTATGCTTTTCTTTTTTCTATGCTATATGTTTTTTAGATTTCAAAATTAATATATTTTCTTATGAATCTACAAATGTACTAAAAAGTTACTATGAATATATGGATGCATACAATGAATAGCAGTGATATTCCATATATATGCAAGGAAAATAGATTGTTGAATAAATTGCATTGGCAAAAATTAGCTCTCGATTTAACAACAAAATGTTAATTCAAATATCTGCAACTCTTATACACACATGCTCAATTCTAGATGTACTTACAATATAAATATAAAAGATGTAACACGTAACACTGTTAGAAAATGTAGACTACTTTAACGTTCTTGAGGTAGAAAGTGCTTTCTAACGAAACATAAAACCCAAAGACCACTGAAAAGCAATGGGCAAAGGGCATCAACTGCAATTCGTGATTGAATAAACATCCCATGAAAACGAAAAGATACATTATGTTAATAAGAGCCAAAGATTTATGAATTAAAACAGCAGGCCAGGTGGGGTGGCTCATGCCTGTAATCACAGCACTTTGGGAGGCCAAGGTGGGCGGGTCACCTGAGGTCAGGAGTTCAAGACAAGCCTGGCCAACATGGCGAAACTCCATCTCTACTAAAAATACAAAAATTAGCCAGGCATGGTGGTGCATGCCTGTAATCCCAGCTATTCGAGAGGCAGGAGAATTGCTTGAACCAGGGAAGCGGGGGTTGCAGTGAGCCAAGATCATGCCACTGAACTACAGCCTGGCTGACAGAGCGAGACTCTGTCTCAAAACAAAACAAAACAAAACAAAAACAACAACACAAAACAGCAATAAGATATGTTAACATTATCAAATGAACAAACAGTGTTTTCAATGTCTGATTTTAGTGAATGTCACAGGGAAACACATCACACTTATTTTACACGTAAGGGTGCATTGATACATTTCTGGAGAACTATCTGAAAAAAATACATCAAAATATTTAACTATGTTCTGACTCTATGAATAATAAATATGTTCATAGGAATTTCACATAAGAAAATAATCAGTCAAGTGTAAAATGGTATATTTATTAAGTCAAAAAATTGGAAATAATTACTTATTAAAAATAATTGTTTAAAATTTTTAAATAATAACTTATAAAAATAAATTATGGCCCATCAATTCAATGAAATAATTGGCAATTGTTCAAATAAATTTATATATAAATATACACAAACAGCCCTTGTCACTGAGTGAAAAAAGTAAGTTCAAATATGGTATATATAGTGTGACTGAGCCATTTTACATTTATGTACAAAATGTGTGCATGTGCACGTGTGTGTGTATATTTACATCAGAGTACTAATAATATTTATCTCTGGGCAACAGGGTTTGAAATGAAAACAATTTATATTTAAACAGCTTTGATATCATTTGAGTTCTGTTTATTATGTGTGATGGTTTTTATAATATATGTTAAAGTTATCCATATTCATCATAGAAAAATTGAAACAGGAAAAAAAAAATCACACAAGACAGGGACAACCACTGTTCAGATTTTGCTGCATTCCCTTCTGCAGTGTTTTTCTATGCCTATATACAGGTGTTTAGATATATTTGAGGTCATAATACAGAAAGAGTCTATAGCTGGTATTACTGGGTCTCTCATTCACCAGTCCATTCACTGGGCATTCATCACCTTTTCATGGAAAACTCCAGTTTATATTATGGGGAATGCAAAAGAAGGAAAGAAAATATTGAGAAGAGAAGAAATCTGCCAATAAATAATTCTCATTTACCTAAGTTATTCATTCAGCAAGTATTTATTGAGGGCCCTTTACCTGCTGGGCACTGTTCTAGATGCGACAAGCATGTAAAAACCAAGCAATTTTCTGTTCTTAATGGAAACAGAAGCCATCAATATTCGTTTGACATTTCTTAGTTTTTGAATGAATAAAGACATGTCTGATCTTCACATGATCTATCAGGCATTTAGTGTATTAACTATGTTAAAATTATTTAAATAACTAGAGATTTTTCTCTTGAGGCTGAGGTCACTATCATTTAGATTTCTTCCAGTGAACATATGCTTGCAAACCCATGCCAGCTGAATTAATGAGCAGAAGATAAATGTGTCTACTGATGGAGAAGAAGAAAGGACCAACGGAAAGCCACATGTAGTCAGGAAATGAATTCAACATTTGCCTTTGTTATAGGGCCAAAATGTGGGATGAAGACAAAGACCATATGGAAAATTATTATTGATATCAATAAAATTATGGTAGCTATAAACACATTCCTTCCTGTTGCTTGCTCTGATATTCTCTATTGCTCTTCTATTTTGTATTGGGGAACTGGCTTCTCCAATGACAAATGCAGATGCAGACAGACTGGTTAAAGCTAAAAGCATGGTGACCACCATGGTGAGCAAGTAGAGGCCGTGGTCCAGGAACCAGGCAGGCCCTTGCAGGGGTGTGGCAAGGCAATGACAAAAACAGGCAATCAGGCTTTCATGGGAGGAACTGAGACATCAAAAAGTTCAGCAAGTTGCACTGTAGATGGGATACAGATGGAAAATATGTCTGCAAAACAAGGTAAGGGTTTAATTATTAATGCAGAGTGTTCGGCTAGAGAGATACCAGGTTTATGGCTTTATTCATTTTTTGTTCCTCTTGAATATCAGGTCTTAGAGCTACAGATGAGGCTTAACCCACAAATAAAACTTTACTCAGCTGTGGAAACCAGCTTTGAAATAAACTTATTCAATAAGGTTATATCCTCTTAATAGTTTGAAATCCCACAACTTATCGGGAAATTGGAAAATCATGATTATTACATAGAATCACATCTTTCTAGATCCTCTGATTACTACTGTGGACCCATTACTTTAACTTCCTGAGCCTTTTTCCCTCCTCCCCCAACACATTGTAGTGCTATTGTGAAGGTATCACTATCCCCTTTTCCTTTGTTTCTACTTTCATTTTAGATGAAAATGAAAATTACATTGAAAATATTGTTATGGTAGAGATCACTCATGACATCTTGGTATTTGTGTAAAACAAAAGCTGGTGCCCCTCCATGAAGAGGTTTAGATAACTTTATACTCTGCATTTATGCCTAGGCTTGGTCAGTTAACAGGTAGATTGGACGTAATAGAAAAGGAATTTTATCTTTTCCTAATATAATGCCTAAGTACTACCTGTTCAACCCCAAGGTCTCCATTCTCAGCCTGGGTTATGTTAGGGTTCCCTGAGGTTGTGCTGTGTACTGCCCGTATGGCTGTGGGTAGTGACCCTGTATACCCTTGTCATGTTATACATAAAATTTAATTTTCTAGTGGTGAGAAATCTCTTAAATTATTTCACGTTTGCATACCTTAACCCAAAAAGAGAAGATGGCAGTCAATCTCTTTTTTCATGTATTTATTTATTTATTTTGGAATTTCTGAAGCAGTGATAAAGAAACCTGCATTTGTTATAAGTGGAAGGAGCTTAATGGAATATGTTGGTTTTGCTCTATATGGCTATTTGTAAGTATGAGGAAACCGAATGCCATCTGGGAAGTAGAAATCACTTTTTCCAGTGCAGTATTTTTAATTATGTCTTTTCACCTGAGCTCCAGGGCAAAAGTTCCATTTTTTCCCTGCTCATTATTAATAAACCCCACAAGTACAGGGTTTTTAAATTTCATATTTTAAGTGAATTTTGCATGCAAAATTTTCTGAAATGACGATTAGCTATGTAGTTAAGATGATATGTTGGCTCTGGAGTTTTTTCACTTCATACAAATCTTTATATCCTACTTGGATTGACTACACTCCGTGCACATGGAAATACTTATTCATACACAATATGCATGTTACTGAAAGTGTGTTCAATAGCTTGTGGTGATTATTGTTTGTATGCTACTTACATTTGAAACATATGGCAACTATATTTGTTTTTTTTTTTGGTCTATTATTTGTGTTGAGTGTGATATTGTTCACTATGCAGACTTGCAAGCATTTTGAAATTAATTAACCTGAACAAAATTGAATTCACCAGTCTAGGTTCCTTAATAATATCCTGCCTAAGACATTAAATAATAAATGAGAGGAGAATGGATGTGGGGAGATTCCAAGGAGACAGAATGAGAGATCAGGCCTCCTGAATTTTTATTCCTCATTCTACCATTGTGTCCCTCTGTGCTCTTGAGTCAGCCACTCTCTGCTTTTGTTTTCCTGGCTGTAGCATGAGAGTAATAGCAAGCCTGGGCGGTATTGTAGTGAGAGAGAATGAATGCCTAAAATGTGCTTTGAGAGCCTCAAGTAAAACACACTATGCCACGTGTGGAAATTATTATTGGTTCATTCTTCATGCACTTTTGGTCCTTGCCCTCTAGGCTCACACTGCCAGCCAAGGCACCAATTACTGTGGATGGGGCTGTTGGTTCTTGTGATGTGAACACCTGTCCTCCAGCAAATGAGTTGAGATAACACACACCAATTTACTCTGTGTGTCATACACCCTACAAATTGAATCTCCAAAATACACTCAGAGTTGAATAATAAATGACACTGGGTTTAAATGACAGGAAATAGATGCAATACAATTGCTTGGACATCTGTGTCCACCCAGGCCTTTGTCCACCCAGTCTGCTGCTGTAACACCATGCCAGACTTCCCTCTGCATTTTCAGAGCTGACTAAGGGGCCATCTGTATGGGGAAAGTCACTGCAGAATTGCTGGCTTCCCTGGGACAGCCTCAGGCTGATTAATTCAGTCAAGGCAGGGCTTGGCAGACCCTGACCCATGCTGCTTATCAGATAACACAAAATTGCAACCTAATACAATTCCAAGGAACTTCAATGTATATTTTAAGAAACATTCATTAGGCAGTGGAACAAACTGCCACCATAAAAATTGTTACCCTGAAGTTTACAGGAGAAAAGAATTCAGAGGGTAAAAGGAAAAAGAAAAGGAAGCATAGGGTAGGGGTTGAGGGAATGGACTTTCAAGGGCAGTCAAATGAGGGTGTGAACCTTGGCCAGCTCTTTACCAGCTGTGTGACTTTTGGCAATGTCATAAACCAAAATTTCCCCACTCTTCAGTTTCTTCACTCAACTCTAAATTGAGACCATGCCTAACTTGTTCATCCTTGTAACCCCGATCCCTGGCACAGTATTTGGCACACTGTAGATGTTAAGAAACAATGGATGAATGTAAGATTTTTCTGGAGTCATTTTTTGCTACTTGGTACAGATAGGGATTTAACCAGACAGGATAGGCGCACAACCATCTGTGTCAGCTCACTCCGGTGCCTTCCCGTGGTCTCTATGGGAACCACCTCTGGGTGAGGGAGAAAAGAGCTTCTTCAGAGTTTGGCCTGCTCTGTTTAAGCGCCCAGCCAGGAGGTTAAGCATAATGCTTAAGCTCGTTTTGTACCAAATCAACTATCTTCCCTCAAATAATATATAGTGCACAGCAAGGATTTCATATTTGGTACATTTCTGATACTCTTCACCTATTCATATATTTATAGAATTGTGCATATGTAGAATTTTGCAGTGTTTCTAATGGTTTTCTTTCAGTTAATGAAGTGACCCTCAAATAAGAACAGATGCATGCACCTCCCATGGCTGTGTTTTATGTAGATACCTACGTACATCCATTTTTCCTTTCTTTCCTATTTTTAATTACATGCTAATCCATCAGAACTGCTTTGCTCCAGATACTCTTTTCTATGGCCATTCACACTTAAAATATCCTCTCAAGATCAAGAGGAAAAGTGAGGATAAGAACAAAATAGGTACTAATTTATTCACCTTTATTTTATGTCCTCCAATCTTTAGCTAGCACCTCCTTTGGCTAAATCTAGCAGGAAGCCAGCTGACAGAGTATCCTGAGAAACATCGCCTTCAGGGCTTAGCTTCCTGTGTTCCAGGGTGGAACAGAGCTAGGAGGAGGCATGAATCTTAAGGTGGACCAGCTCGGAACCAGCACAAAGCACTTAGTGCTTCACATTATGTTTGTTTATGTAGATGTCTCCATTCTAAGAATGCGAGCTGCCTAGAAACAGAAATTGTATCTTTTTCTGCTTTGTATGCCCTGCTACCTGCACCTTGCTTTGAGTAGAACATAAGCTTAACAAGTGTCAAATGGGTGGATTTATTTGTGGAGTTAAGTAGTATTCTTCCCAGGAAACATGTTTGTATTTTTAGGGGGATAGGTTTGGACCTGTAGGAGCCCATGGTCTAGTAATGGATATAAATGGGTATGTAGCATAGTAGGGAGGGGATTGGAGGAAGGATCTACTAAGAATTATTTACAATTCTTCAAAAGGCCCTGTTAAATTTGACAAATACATCTGAGCAAAATCTTAGCATTAGCTTGGCTTTGGATCTTTTGTGGCTTCCCTTAATTGAGAACAGCATGACCCAGACAGTGATGACTTCTTCAGAGTGGTTTCCAGAAAGGAAACTCAGAGCACAGAACTGAGAAGAACCTGTTAAAGCCACAGCTGACTTGCAGACCTCAGGTGATTTGAGCAAGAAATATGTGTTTGCCGTTGTGAACTGATAAGGTGTATGTATTATGAGATGATAAGGTATATGTATTAATTTTCTATTGGTGCTGTAACTAATTGCCATAAACTTATTAACTTTATCAACACCAATTCATTCTCTTTAGTTCTTTTGGACTAAAGTCTGACATGAGTTTTACTTGGCTAAAATCAAGATATTGGCAGGGCTATGTTCTGTTTTGTAGACTCTAGAGAAAATCTGTTTCCTCGCTTTTTCTGACTTCTAGAGACTGCTCACATTCCTTGGATCATGGCTCCATTCCATCATCTTCAAAGCTAGCAATATAGCATCTCTGACCATTATTCCACACTTATATCTTCTACTGAATGTCTTTTTCTGCCTTCCTTTTCTAATTTCAAGGACCCTCATGATCTCATTGGGCTCATCCAGATAATTCAACACCATCTATTTCAAGGTCAATTGATTAGCAATCTTAATTTCTCTTCGTCATGCAGCCTTGACATATTCACAAGTTCTAGGGATTAAAATGTGGACATTCTTGGGGGCTATTATTCCGCAGTATGGGTATTTTAATCAAGGCATCAAGCATGATGATGTTGCTAAAAAGACAGAGAACTAGGAACTACTTTAAAAATGAACATGAAACAGCAGCTACTTGTGGTTATTTGAAGTCACAAGATAAAATATAAAGCAGAATAACATTAAATTTGATGACCTGGCTGTATGCCCAGTAGCCCAGTACTGCCTCTAGCTGTAGCACCTTGGGCAAGTCATTTGATTTCTTCTATTCCTCTTAATTTTTTCAACTGTAACATGGAAATAATAACTCTAGTGCTATTTATTTTTCAAGGTTATTAAATAGATCAAATCAGTATGTGTATATATACATACGTGTGTGTGTGTGTCTACATGGTTTGTTTTTTCATTCTCTGTAATGATGTATATACACACACACACACACACACACACACACACACTAACAGTTGGTAATAGGGTCATCAGATTCAACCTTCCTCCAAATTTCTCTTTTAAATGCATTCTGCTTTATGTGTCTACTTATGGGCTTGTATAGAGTAGGTTAATTCACTTTTTCATTGAAAAAGTAATACATCTTCCAAAAATGCACACCTTCATAATCTCTTCATCAATGGTAACTGTTCAAACTTACTCAGTAATCAACAAGTGAGATTAAGGTCTAATTTTAATTGATTTAAAGTCCTGTGTTTGGAAACAAATATGATATGCTTGTGTACACTTTTGTTCTACATTGCGAAAATTTTTCTGTACTTAATATTTTATATCATATCACAACATGGTCTTGACAATTCCAACTTCAATTATATAGGTATTTCAATGGAAAACTCTCATTAGAATGAACATATACAATTGCTTTTCCTTTTGTTGGGGATTTGGCTTGGCATTCACTATCTATGACCATTTTGACCGACTCTTAAGGCATCCCTGGGTAAGTAGCTGTCTCACTCAATGGAAGATGGAAGCTGTTCTTCTCCCAGCATCTGTGGAATGGAAGAGTTTATCTAATCATTCCACATGTGTTAATAAGAGATCAGCATATTATAGATAACAAAAGAATTCATATATTTCTATATATTTTGTTCTTTTAGCTTTTTAAAACATATGCATTACTATTTAGCTGTGTCCAATTAAATGCTCTCCAGTGTGTATGTATTAGAATATGTACAACACATAGATATTTGCCTGTTTTAGAACAAACTATTATACTTATCCAGTGACAGATCTACTTTTTAATGTACTGTTTTCAAGAAATCACGAATTTGTCAGTGGGAAAGCTAAATATTTTCAGCAAAGTAATGCAATGAAAGAAAAATGTCACTTAAGAATGTTTCCCACATTCAAGATAGAGGTCTATGACCAGTCCATGGACTTTGAAATTACTCTATGCTAGCCTAAACATGAACATAAAAATTAGTCCAAAACATGACATTAATAAGGCAAAAAAGTCATATGCAAATTAAAACTTTGCCAGAGGAATAATAATTAAACATGTATTACATAAACTATGCCGTAATGGCACTACGTGCCCCTAAAAGTAAAAGCAATTGATTATTCTGAGAAGTCACCTTGAAAATTAGTGTCTAATAAAATGAAAGAAATCTACTCCCTTGCTCAGCTCTAGTGTCTAAAAGTAGTATTTTGAAATACTTTGTTTTATAGCTCATTGTGTTGTTAACCACCATACTCATTATTTTTGTGGGTCTTAATTTACCATTTCAGGCAGTAGCTGTCTGAAGTAACAGAATGAGATATCAAACACAGTACCTTTTAAAACAATTATAAGCAAATGAGGAGATGGATAACCTGTTCTCCATGATGTGCTTATTTCACGTCTCATATCTGTATCAAAACATCTCATGTACCACATAAATATATATACCTACTATGTACCCACACAAATTAAAAATAAATAAATAAAATTACAAGCATACACAACAATTCATATTTCATGAAAACATATAAACAAAAAGTTTTACACTAAACACAATAGAATGACTGTCAGGGAAGGAATGGAGAATGGGAGTGGGAGATGACAATTTAAAAAATCAATAAATGAATCACTAAAACAAAAGGGATTTCAGCATGCTATGATTTAAGGGGTATGATTAACTTAACCTTCTGCACCAGGGGTTCAAAAAGTACTAATTTGTTTGCATTTTAGCTTCTTTGGGGGCAGTGGTTCAATACTGAATGCAAATCGTAGTGACCCAAGGAGCTTTTAAACAATGCCCCCTCTTAGACCCAACCCCTAGATGTTCTGATTGATGTCTGGAGTGAAAATTATGCATATGTATTTGTTGTGATTAAACATTACAAGGTGAACACATCGGTGTACCTATAATCCTTGGCAAAACAATAAATATTACCAGAATTCCTGATGCTACTTCTCGCTGGACATCAATACTCTTAAAAGCTCCAGAAGTGAGCCTAATGTTTGTGCAAAGTTGAGGACCATTATTCTAGTTCATACTCACGGTGTTCATTTCTTATGACATTCTTTCCCTTGCATTTCTTTTTCTCTTTCTTTTTCTCTCTTTCTCTCTCTCTCTCTCTCTTTCTTTCTTTTTTTTTTTTTTTTTTTTTTTTTTTT